>NC_141757.1:81336574-81639604 GCF_982258835.1 Parasteatoda tepidariorum
CCTTGCTATACAAGTATAATGTTATTTTTTGTGGATATAGTGAACCAAAAAAGTGAGGAAGTTGGATATAATGAACTTTTTTCTGTCTTCGACTGATTTCCCCCCAATAATTTTGAAATTTCCACTTCAAAATAAATACAATTACTGATTTTTAAAATCATCTATTAGGGGAATGTAGCGATAAGCATTTTGTCTCGTTTGCTTCTTTTATCTCACCTTCCCATCCCTAAACAAACCAAGCAGATGCTTCCAACCCAGGCAGATGATGCACCTGTAAGGTGTCAGTGCGATCAATATGCATTTTATGTCAGAGGGAATGAGTAATTATTCATTATTGATCAATGGGTCGGACATTAACATGTGCTGATAAGGCCCTCATTTCAACTCCTTTTTTCTCTCAGTTTAGTTAAAAAAAGCCTGCAAGCAAGTGTTTCCAATTTAACTATGGCGAGCAGTAAACGTTCTCCATTGATGATAAAATGGACATAATCAGAAAAATTTAAAATGGATGCAACCCAGCTGATATTTGCAGGGAATAAAAACCATCCGAATATGCAGTTTGTATCATATGGAAAAATAGGCAATTAATAATTTCTGCTCATTAAAAAAATTTAGATTTCTGAAAAAAATTCTGAAAAGCAGATCACAAGGATGTTGAAGAAGCATTACTGAAGTGGTTAGCATTCTAAGAAATCGCAATCTTCCAGTATCTGAACAAATGTCGATGAATTTGCTAAGCGATTTTATCAGACTACTTTCATGTGCTCGAATTACAGGTTAAACAGGTTTAAAGAACGGAATAACAGAAATTCAGGAAAAATTATCTGAGATTCGGGAAGTGTTTCCATATCTGATGATGAGGATTGCTCTCAGCTAAAGATTACTATTTTTTTTTTATACGCAAGACGAGTAATAAAAAATAGCACATTTATTGCTACTACATAATATTTTTCAGTCATTTATTTGAATAATGTGTAATAAAAGGGAGAAGTTTGGGAACCATTAGTTAAATTGCCTGCGTAGCGGATATAGTGAACTCCCGGCTATAGTGAACCGAAATTTCAGTCCCTTGAAGGTAGGTTTGACTGTATTTGGAGATATATAGTAAAATAATAAATAAAAAGAGTAACCCCTGCTTAAAACTAAATATTAAATAACTGGAGCTGTGGTGGCTCAGGGGATAGTGCACTCGCCTCCCAATGAGGTGAACCGGGTTGGAATCCCGACCATGTCTGGTTGGTTTGAATTCCGCACCTGGCTCGCACAGACCGCAGTGCTGACGTTAAATATCCTCAGTGGTAGACCGATCATGGGTTAGAGTCCCCTTACCTCCAGGCTGACCGTGGGAGGTTCACGTGGTCTTCCTCTCCATGTAACGCAAATGCGGGTTAGTTCCAGGGAAAAAGTTCTCCACGAAGGCAAATTTTTCCCAATACTTGATTCAGGAGTTCCCCTGTCTTCTGGATTGGGATCAAAATTGCAAGGCTATGGAGTTGAACATTAGTAGTCGTAAACCCGAAAATTGGATCGGCTGTTCAACGACTGTTAGAAACTAAAACAAAATACAAAGTAACTGTAAAACTTTATATTTAATCGTGTTAGTAAAATTTACATGAAAGTGCGTCTAAATTCTGAAACTGAATGAACTTGAGATTATACATTATAAACGAGAATGATAAAATTAAGTTGTGTGTAATACGAAACAGTTCTTTTTCAATAAAAATTATAGATAAAAAATAATTTTAAATGAAAAGTAATTGTAGTTTTTTTTATTTTATTTAAAAATAAATTCTGGCATAATTATATTAATATTATATACCTATATATTTTGTGTTTTTGTCCTTCTAGATACTGGTTTTTAATAGCTAGTTTGGAAAGTTTGCACTTGTGGCATCAGGGAACTAAGTGAGAGGAGGTTTCAATTTGAATGATAATGTAGTTGAACTCAGGACAGCTTTAAGACTGCACCTTATTTGAACTATATTATGGTGCACATACTCAAAATTTCCTACAAAGTAGAATTAGAATTGGAAATAGTATTTAAAGAATTTTTTTTTTCAATTTTTCTTTTTTGACTCTTGTAATAATGATTGCGTCTGTAAGACATACATTTAAATGATTTGATTTACCGAACCCAACAGAATTTATTTAACATATTTTAATACATGTTTACTTTTAAATTTCATTAATTCGATAATTTTAAATGGAAAATGTATCAAGCGGTAAGTTTCTTTGCAATATACTATTTTTTAAGCTATTTATTATACTATATTATTTTAAAAAAAAAAAAAAAACTCCTACATGGCGTACACAATTAACAAAATACACCACATGATGTATTGCAATTTTGTATAATTCGTATTTAGGAAAATGAATTAATGCAGACTTGCAAAAAAAAAAAAAAAAAAAAAAAAAAAAAGAAGAAGGAAAAAAAAAACTTGTTAAACCAAAGTTCTAAGTTTATATAGAACTATTTGGATAAATTATTTCACATGTTTATTGTATTTTAAATCATTTTTAACATAGCATAATTGTTGAAAACTATAAATAATAATTGTATTTAAAGATTTATTTTTTAAATTTAATTTCTATTGAACTAATTATAATTTTTTTTCTCTTAAAACAATGTTTTGAATACAATAAGCTTTATTTTTCTCGATATCTACGTAAAACATAATATTTTAAACTATTTTATTGATAAGTTTAAAATTTATTTCAAAAATAGATTTATCTATTTATTTTATTTTCCAAATAGTCATTCGCAATTGTTACTATTTACCTAAAACTTCCCGTAAAGTTTTTATTTCTTTATACAAAATACAGCAATTGAAATAACATTAAGCTGTTTTGAGATTCAATCAAAAACATACACTCTTTTGGCAAAATTGTTTTGAATTCAAACATGAAGAATATAAACTTTTTTAGTATATTATACAATATTTTATCAAATAATTTGCTATTAAAATGTAAAGAAAAGATAAATACGAGTAACATATTTTCCGTTTCAATTAATCTAAGCCGTTTTGAACTGCTGTTCCCGAACTTTCACCAACTCTGATTTAGAATTTTTCAAAAACTGATATTTGTTTGCCAAATACAAATGGTGTAAAATTTACCGATCGATTAATTATGTAATTATTAAAATTCTAAATTATTGATTGGACTTTACCGCAATAAATCAGTGAAAACTTGAGGACTTTCAAATCAATTTTCATCAAGGGCCTTGCCCTCCCTTAAACGGACCCTGCTGATTACAACATATAAATTAAGTAAATTATCAATATTTGTCAGAATATCACACTGATACTATTTTATATTAAGAACTATTTAAAGCATTTACTCTTTTTAAGAAATAGATATGGGTATTAAATGTTTTAGATTCCTGTCACGGAATCCCTTGAACTCTTACCCTTTTTTGTCACCTTCACTTTTCAATCTTTCCTTGATTAAATTCTTTTAAACTTTGACACTCTTAAACTTTCCCATAAGGTTGGACTATTCAAAAAGCTGTTTCTTCTCTTAGAGCAATTATTAAATTCCGTATTTGCGTATGATATCCCTATACGCACCCAAATAGTAGTGCGATAATTTTTCCATGAAAACGTTTTTAAATGTAAACAACTTGTAGTAAATATGCCGTAAAATTAAAAACATACTTATTTAATTTTATAAGCTAAAAAAGTCAAATCACATTACTATCAGGGGTCTGTTTAGAAGAAATTTGGGTCCGTTAACGGACCCTTCACAAAATATCTTTTCATAAAAACGGACCCTTCACAAAATATTTTAACTTAAAAACGGACCCTTCACAAAATATTTTAACTTAAAAACGGACCCTTCACAAAATGATTTTTCTTTTAATCGGACCCTTCACAAATTTGTTTATCTTCACTATTATTTTGTTAATCGAATAAACCCTTTTCAGGGCAGAAAACAAGAAATATGGATGTAAACGAATTAAGTTTTGTCTTCGGCAGACGATTCTTTCATTATTCGTCCGAAATGAATATTCTACGTTCAGCAGTATAGGCTAAATACTAAATACCAAATATTTGTATGTTGCATCTCTAATTTAGAAACAGCAATTGTTGTTTATTTTTTAAAATTTAATTTTTTTAATTATAATTTTACAGTGTTGAGCATAATCTTGTATGTCTACAATTTAAAAACTCCTTGAAAAAGTTTTTTTTTTTTTTTTTTTTTGCAATAACGAACACTATTTGCACAAATTCATAAAAGCGGACCCTGGTTGAAAGAATGTGAGTAATATTTTCACAATTTCACGAAAAACGAACCTTTCACAAAATGTCTGGACAGACCCCTGACTATAAAATGTACCACATTCTGGATGCCAGTGTTTTTCTACCATGAAATCTATTTTTCTACAAAACTTTGCGGCACAAAAATTGTGATGTACCATAATTTTTACTGTAAAATCACTGAATCACCTTAATTAAATATTATTGTAAAAATACAGTATAAAATTTCTGTGGTAAAAATGAACTTAAGTAATCTATTAAAGATAAACTTAAATTATCTATTACAGTGCCACTGCGTGTTGGGTTCACGTAAGCTTCTTTTATGTTCGGAAATTAAATGAAGAAATTAAATAAGAAATGAAATTATAAATTTAAAATTTTATTTGATTTTTTTAATAAACACCTGATAATGTTCGCATTTTCTTTTTAATCAAGGATATACTGAATACTTACTATCTAGACAGCGGTTTAGTTTTTGCAAACTTATCTTTAGAATATTTTGTAAAAGTTTTAATATTATGTTCTATAATATTTATAGCAATAAATATTATGTTCTAAAATTATTTATAGCATTAGAATTTTTTGTATAACTGTGTCAAATAAAAAATAACTATGGTTTATCTTTATTTTAAAAAAGGAAATATTTATTTTCATACATTAAAAAAATAATATTTAAATTTTTTTTAATAGGAAGATGAATTTTTTTTATGCGTACTAAATATGTCTTATCAATTTTTTTAATATTTATTTTGAAATTGTGATAATTATTTATTATCAGAAAATTGGATCTATTTATTTTTTACTCTGGTAATTTCTGTATTATTTTCCTCAATAATGAAATCTTTTCAAAATAGTTAATTTTATTTTTAAACACAGCGTAAAAAATAACTGGTTACGTTATCATTCTCCATTTAAAAGTTTCATGTCTTATGTGAAACATAAATAGCTTGTAACTATTATAGAAATGATTTAAATAATAAGAGAAAAATAATTTTTTTTAACCTGAGCACATTAATGTATATCTACTTTTTTAAAAATCTTAATTTGCCTATGCTTTTAAAAGTAATAAATTTCCGAGATATATTTATAATAATAGTATCCACTGCTTGCTATCGGCTAATAATATTTTCTTGAACTTTAATGAAGTTCTAGCAAATTAAAAGAAAAGTAAAAAGCAATTTGTCTAGCATAATCTAAACTCGACTAAGGCTTTTCGTAATTATTATCTTTTACATTAAGATAAATCGTAAAAAAATGAAAGTAATGTAAAAATTAATTTCTTCACTGCATGGAGAAAAAAAATTCTTGAAAAATTACCGAGCTGTGAAGTAATGACATTTCTGGTTAAAAATAAAAAATAAATAAATAAACATAATTCTGGTATTAAAAACTGAAATATGTGGAATTTAAACCATTTATTTGGTAATATTTTCTGTTCATATGGTAACGATTTTCTGGAAATTCTGGTTCGCAAAATTGTATTTCTTAATAAAAAAAATACGTAGTTGAAAAGTAAATTTAACCGAATTAAGGGTTTTTATACTATGTTCCAAATCTAAGGAATCAAAATAAAATGATCGAATTTTACCACATTTACCAAATTTTAACTCTTATGCAATATTATATTGTACCATTGTTATTTTTTTACCAAAATCATTACTAAAGCGCTTTGATAAAGATAACATAGCCTTTTGGTGCTTCTATAAAGCTGGAAACACGGTAAAAGGTATATTCTATTAGTTTTGAGCATACTTTTTTCCTCTGTGTGTTTTTTCTTCGTAAAGTCTTAAATGCATGTGGAACAGAAAACAATTTATGATTTTTATAACAAAACTTTTCAACTTGAGAAAGATAAATTAAAATTGTTATTTCAATATGTAGCAGTGAAACTCAATAATCTTTTTGGGTTAAACTTGAACAAAACTTTATGATCTCTAGAAATATATATGATTAACCCAAATTATAGATAAGTTTAATTTAAAATTGACAATTTTAAGTTGAAATGCTTTTAGTTATGTGTTGCATTTAAAAAAAAACTGACTAAGAATATAATAATTTTAATGATATTCCCCCAAAAATAAAGTAATAAAATTTTAAGCAAAATAATACCGATTATGAGCTTAGTTACATTTATATTTTTGTTAAACTTATATTTTCTTTAATCAGTATTATTTTATTTCAAATTTTAAGGAATACATTGTTTTATTGTTTTAGAATATATGTAATAAATGTATACTATATTTAAGAATAGCTTTGTATGTGTTTTGAAGGTCCCATAATTCCCATTTCTTAAGTCCCAAAAGTACCATGTTTCAATTAATGTTAAAAGTTACTGAATATTAAATAAACTCAATGAATGCGTAAAGTAATTTCATAAAATTTGAGCTAGTTTCGCTCACTCATTGGTTTTTCGTTTGACTTTGTATTCTTTTTTTAACGACTGAAGTTTGGAATAAATAAGTCATAAAATTTTAATGAATAAGTCACCAATTTCTAAATTTGCATTAAAAATTATAAATAATAATTAAATATATTTTGCGTGGTGTTATCTTTAGATAAACAAATTATAATTGCGTGTTAAGAATTTTCAATTCGCTTAAAAAGTTATCGAGTTACTGGGAAATTTTCAAAAAATTTCATTAACATTAAGGGGTCCAAACTTTGGACTACTCTCCTGACCAAACGATTAGGACCCTATTTCCCTGATTGAAGCTTCTTTCTACAGTTTTGGTGATTAGAAATTTAAGAATATCACCTATGAAAAACACGCCTTAAAGCTTCAGTTATGGTATTTGAAAAAGCATGTCTAAACGCAGGGGTCTGTTTAGAAGAAATTTGAAATCACAAAATATCTTTTCATAAAAATAGATTGATGATTTTTCTCTTAATCGGACCCTTCACAAATTTGTTTATCTTCATTATTGTTTAGTTAATTGAATAAACCCTTCCCAGGGCAGAAAACAAGAAAGATGGATGTAAACGAATTAAATTTTGTCTTCGGCAGACGATTCTTCCATTATTCATCCTAAATGAATATTCTGCTTTCAGCAGTATAGGCTGAATACCAAATATTTGTATGTTGCATCTCTAATGTAGAAGCAGCGATTGCTGTTTATTTTAGAAAACTTAATTTTTTAATTATAATTTTACAGTGCTGAACATAATCTTGTATCTATTTACAATTTAAAAATTCCTTGAAAAAGTTTTTTGCAATAACTGGACTCCATTTGCACAAATTCATAAAAGCAGGACCCTGGTTAAAAGAATGTGATTAATTTTTTCACAAAAACAGGACCTTTCACAAAACGTCTGGACAGACCCCTGAAACGTAATGATGTTGTTTTATTTAGATTTAATTTAGTAAATGTTGTTTTTATTAGATGTTGTTACGTGTTTCATGTTTATGTCTGCCCACTTGCTGCTATTTCAATTTCTTGCTGCCAACACGAAAATTTTTTTTATCACTTTTTTAGTTACATATACATTAATGTATTATATAATGTAGATTTGCTATTATGTTTATTTCAATGAAATGTATGAGGAATAAATATATATATATATATATTTAACTAATGTTGATTACTAAGATTATTTAAATGCTTTTGTGTATTTTTCCCGGGTATCATTTCTTTAAAAACCATTTATGTCTAAATGAAGAATTTAATTTAATTTGAGCAATTTTATAAAATAATAAAATACAATACAATAATATTATGACAATAAAATACTATGTTGCTCACTGATTAAGAAAAATAAAAGTCGGGTTCTTGAGAAGTTAAAACAGTCAATCTGTGAGGCAGAATTGCTAAAATTTGATTACATACACAAATTTGTCTTGAAAACGTTCGATCAATAGTTAGAATCACTTTTTCTACACTTTGTGACAACATATAAATTATTTTAACATTTAAAAGTAAATATTAATTTAAAATCACGAAATAATAAAACATTAAAAAAAAATGGCGAGAATTCCTTGGGTGAAAAAAATAATAAACAATCCTCCCCTTCCAAAAAGTAAACAAATAAAGTAACAGAGGAATTAAAAGAGCAGAGAGAAATAAAATAAAAAAAGAATAAAATACGCAAATTGGGGTCAACGCCGATTCCTCATGCATATTCATGAAGGCTATAAGGAGTGAGTCAGACAGCAGTAGGGACTCATCGTAAATCGCTGTGGTTGCTTTTTAAATGAAAGAGAAGTTTTCTGCGCATTTCTCTTTCTCGCTTTTAGAATTTAAAAAGTGTTCTTGCTTGTTTGGCAGATGTAACGCCTCTTTGTCTCTCCTCTAAATACAATGGACATGCTTTGTTAGGCTGGTGTTCCACCTCAAAGAATTTTTTCAGACGACTTTAAGTTATCACTTTTGAATTTTTGGATTATATTTGTTTCACAAAACATAGCAATGAAATTAATTTTATTTTAATGGAACTTTCATTTAAGGATTATTAAATGAGAATTTCTTTTCAGCAACAGAAAACAATATTTTTCATATATGAAAACCTAATCTGACAAAAAACTTACGATGCACTATGGTGCAAAGCTTATTAGTATATACATTTATTCACACCTACACTGTTAAAAAATTCCGTTAAAAGGTACCGGCACTTAGGGTGCCATTATTATTACATTATTATAAGTTAGTAATAATTTATTAAATTGTCAATAAGTTATATTTAGATTCATAAGTTTTAAAACGAAATTTGTAAAGGCAAGAAAAAAATTTAATTCAATATATGTGCAAATTATTGTCATGTATCGGTTTTAACAGTTCCCTACACTGTCAATAATTCGTGATCAAATTACGGTAAAAATTGCTGGTTGTCATAATGTCAATACTTCTTACCTTAAAATCCATTTTTACCGGAACATGTTACGGAACAAAAAATCTGTTACACCGTCATTTTTACTGTAAAAATTACCGTAAAATCAATGAATAACGAAAAAAAATATTGTCAAAATTACAGTTTGTATTTTACGGTAAAATGGTTTTATGGATGGTAGTGCTGGTACTTTATTCCGTTATTTTATCGGAATTTTTTACGGTGTAAATGTGCCCCCCCCCTATATTTTTAGATTTTGCATGGCTTTCTTTCATTTTAAAATCTTTTTCTTTTTTTAATAATGTAATGATTCGTTTATTAGACAATTGATATCATTTGATATTGAAAAGGGGTGAAGAAGTTAGGCAATGATATTCATTGCATTTTTATAATTATATTCATATACTTTATTTTATTTTTATTTTTCAATGTTTTATATACTTAGAATGGATATTTTCTTGTAATAATTTTTATGATTTATTTCTTAAAATTTTTATGAACTTAAATTTCATTTGTAATTTTAACTAATTAAACAATTATTTACAACAGTTTGTAATCATTAGCTAAATAATTTGCTAAGAGTATCTAAAATTTTTAATAAATATAGATTAATAAATCTTGAAATGTTTTGAGCAGAAATCCTACTTGCATTTCTGTTAAATAATTATTAATAAGTTAAATATAAAATAGAATAAGACATATATAAAATCTTTACAATTAAAATAAAAATGAAAATATAAATGTGTATTTGCAAAACAGTAAGCACTTCATCAGGGGACACACTGCCTGCAAACACACAGGAGCCTCTCTGTTGTTAGTGGATTTAACCAAAACTAACAGTGCCGCGAGGCCCCATAATGAAAAGACAAAAATAGATAACCTTTACCACAATTGAAAAGCACTATAAAATTGAAAAGGAATCACAGCTAAAAAGTACAAAATTTAAACCAACTAATGAAACGCCTCCTTCAAATCACAATATAAAAAATAAATGTAAGTAAAGTAACAGTTACAGTTAATTAAAGTAATAATAATAAAATGTAGTTTACTTTGGGTTTACTTTCATCAAAACCACTCTACCGTAAACACCATTTTTACTATAAATTATTATACTATAGTTTTTACCGTATTTATTTAATTAGAGTGATTCTGTGATTTTGCTATAATTATTACTGTAAAAATTACGCAGATTTTTTGTTACGTCACATATTTAACTATAAATGAATTTCTCGGTGAAAAGTACCGGTGCCCTGAGTGCCGGTTTTTCTTTACCGTAATTTGATCCAGATATTTTTTTACAGTGTAAGAAACTGCTAACAACTCATTCAATATAAATATAATTCATTTATTATATTTAATAATTCAATCAAATTAATAATTCAATCAAACTAATATTTCAATCATAAGCTCAAATGTGATAAATTAATTTTTAGATAAGTTATAATTAAAAATAATTGTCATAATGTTCATTTGAGTCATATTTTTTGACATAATTTACAAATATGTCTAAATAATTTTTATGAAGTCTATAACCTCATGCAATTATTATATCTGGCCAGGAAAATATGATTGTATAGCTAACTGTTCGTCCATGCTTAGGTAAATTGATTGAAAAATAAAATAATTTACTAAATGTAACTTTATTTCATTTTTAAATTTTCCATTCTAAATTATTTTGAAAGATGAAGTTATTCGTCTATAAAAAATGTCCATAATTTTCCAAAAGAGAGTAATCATTTTTATATTTTAGTTTCCTCAATTACAAGCAGTGTTTTGTAACTATTCAGACATATTCTGCTCCTGGATCGAGCAAATGCTATAGTTCCCTACAATATATCGTGTTAGTAAATTTTCGATATTGCTGATACTATTGGCAACTTATAAAACCTATAAGGTTTTTTTTTCTTCTTTTAAATGCTAAATTGATTTAAATACTAGGTAAAAAAATTGGTGTGTTGTTGCCACTATTTTTTGTGATGAGGTAAACTAAACCATTTTGCAGTGCAGATAGTCGCATTTTTTGTTTACTTTTTTACTGTTATAATTTCATCATTTTTTAGTATATTTACTGAGGCATGTTGTTTTATGTTCATTAGAATTAATTTATGGCTTCATTGCAAAAACGTTTAAAAAAACAAACATATCTTTTGTAATGAATTCACACTAATGCTTTTATTTTGTTAATTTAATATAATATTTTTTTTGCTCGACAAATACATTTCTGTACATAAAAAAGTAATTTACCTCAACACCAAAATAGGTGGCAACTATGCACCAAAATTTTTTACAGTGTCGTTTTTCTATATTTTATGTGTTTCATGAGAATTGTAACTGATTATTATTTTTTTTCCTTTTTCTGTTAGGTCAGAAATAAAAGTTCCTCTTCTAACTGGCCGACAACACTGCCAGAGCGTCTCCAGTAAAAGTACACGACCCATTGAAATCATCCTACCATTCCATTTTTGTATTTTTTAATCATTTTATAAGAAAAAAAAATCATCATCTTATTGGCAATAGGAAAATCAAAACAAAAACAAAAAAATTCTGGTTTTGTTTTTAATTTCCAACAAAGAAAACTTTTTTTTATTCAAAAAGCAGCAAATATTCAAGAAGGTAGTGACATCTAAATGACATTTCTACACCTGTGGTGTTTTGTTACACTTAAAATTAAAATTGTAGCTTCATGAGCTCAATACTAAAGTGCAATCTAGAAACTATTTGAAGCATTTGTTTATTACATAGACACCAATGTGGGAAGTTGAGCTTTACACCACATGTTGTTTTTTACATTATTTGATTACAGTTTGTTATTTATGAAATTTTAAAATCTTTCATAGAAATGTGTTATTGAATTTGTTCACAAAATGTTGTTTTGTGTTAGCTTTTACATTAAAATTTGACTTACTTGTTTTTAAGTTACCAAAATAAACTTATTCTCTCATTTTTGTTGAAATTACCCGAGGAGAACTGAAAAAAAAAAAAACATGAAATTTCTAAACCCATACTTACAAGAAGTTTTCATTTAGAGAAATGTTGTCTATCTTGTAATGCTTATCAGAAATTATAAAGCTTACGTTTATGGTTTTACGTATACTTTTACGTTCATATTTATTTAACCTTTCGTTAATATTTATTTTTAATTAAAGTTTAAAGTAAAACATGAAATTAGTTGTTTTATTTTGCCTAAAACTTATCAGGAAGCAGGGGTGCGTAACCTGTTGCAATTTAAGCCTCCCCCCGTTTTACAGCCAAAAACTAAAAAAAGCAAACAATTTAAGTATCGTAAGAAATAGCATAACTGTTTTTCAAATTAACTTCAATTAACTTGTAAAATGTTGGAAATTATACCATTATTAGAATCTTACAAACTCTCGAGTTTTTTTTAAATAAAATTTTCTTGAACCAAATTAAATTTTTTTTTTAAAAAAAAAAAAGGTCTTCAAAAATTTGTTAAAGTTACAAATGTAAGGAATTTATGAACAGTAGAAAAATATATAGAATTTATTTTTCCGCAGAAAAATTAAAAAACCTTCTAATACTTATCATTCTTTAAAGAAAACTAAATGAGTTAAACGTCAAATATTTTCAAATTCAAAATATTATGTTTATACATGGCCAATGTAATGTAATTTGCTGTACTTTGCCTTTTAAATTTTTTTCTAAAAAAATTGATATTGTTCTTGAATTACTAATGTTTATCACTGTACACAATTGTTTATATTATCATGTTACTGTCAGTCAATATAAAATTTAAATAAATTACATTTCCAGAATGGCTGTATTTATGGCTGTCTTTCAAGAAAAGGCTTTGCATCCCCAGTAATTTATACGCAATATGAAAATATGGAAAATGAAAATATAGGCATTTTAATGCTATAAAACAACGCATTTGAACTAAGAAACTGCTTAATAAATAATAAAATATGAATAAAATAAATATAATGTAAGGAAATATAAAATATATAAGAAACATAATAGAGAAGACCATATTGAATTTATATATTAAACGATAATTCAAATTTAAATGATAGTGGCGAAATAGCGATTATTAATCTTTCCAGCTGAGAATACTATTATTTGTAAAGTAAAAAGCTTAAAATCAGAAATACATATTTATCTAAGAGAAAAAAAAATGTGATAATGAAACTCATCTTTATTGACCTAATGTACGTTCAAATTTTAACTTAGTAATTGTTTTGGCATTTCTTCAATTTTTTCTTAAGTAAAATGTTACGAAAATCTATCTTTTTAACCTTGTATTATATTTTAAAATTATTATCATTATTTAAAATTTATAATTTTTTCCCGGTGTGATCCTGTAAAATCCTGAAATCAGGATTTTAAAGACATTATTTAATAAGAAAAAATCCAGTGATAATAATCTGTAGATTTGGATGATTTTTTTTTTTTTTTTTTTTTGAAATTTATTTTTGTATTTATGATAACAGATGTGAATCTGGTTTTGTAAAGTTGTGTCATCACTTCGGAACTGAGTTGATTTGTTATATTTAATTATTGTTTCAGTTATTAGTTAATTATGATCTCCTTGTAAATACAGTTAGGACCCATTCATATGCAATCGTGGTTAAAGCTGTCTTAAAAATTTATTGAGTTAAAAGTTAAAACCACAGTGGATCTTGGATGACCCGTTAACAGTCCACAAAAATCAAGCTAGAATCAATGTATTTACAAAGCCGAATTTTTAAGGTCTTTTAATTTATTAAAAAAATGCCGGTAAACAATTATGATGTTTATCTTCACAATATTTTACGAAATCAAAATGTATAGGTTGTTTCATAAAAGCCACTCTTGTAGTTTGTTTTTTGAAGCTTTGTCAAAAATGAAGTTGGAAAAGTATCTAATGTCGTAATATTTGATCCAGAAAAAAAGAAAAATGACATCGAATTGCAGATTTTGACTCTTGAATAACAGGTTTTGACTATTGAATAACAGGTTTTGACTATTGTGTAACAGGTTTTGACTATTGAATGGAAGGGTAGTAGTTGGTTTTGACTATTAAATAACAGGTTTTTAAAGACATCAAAATCTCTTTAATTGTGGAGTGAAACTTGAAGGTGTCTCCCAATAATCACTAACCTCGTACAGTCGTACAGGTTTTGTGATGTTTTTTTTTTCTAATCACACTTTGTTCAACATAGACTATTCAGAGCTTGATTGTAGACCTAGAAATTCAAATTTTCAGTTGGTAGCTCGTGGCCGGTAGACTCTAATCACTCAATAGCCAATTTTTCCTCTAATCTAATCATTCCAAGACTAATATCGATTGGTCCTTATCATTGAAAAACCACTTTTTGCTAACCTTTAATTTACTTAGATTAAATTATAATTCACAAAAACTTTATATTAGAGATAATCTACGGCTATAAGAAGTCAATTCATCAATTGAAATAATATGATTATGAGCAAAATATTTAGTTAAACGTATTGATTTCAAAGAACTAATTTAAAAATATTTGCGAAGGCAAAATACATTTATTGTATACATTAAACTATGTGACTTGTTCTAGAACTTTCCTTCTGCATGAATCTTTCCGTCACAAATTGATGGATTCTGAAGGATAAAAATTTTTAATGGTGAAATTGGAACTTTAAAGAAAATTCTATTTTTCAGAGTCTTTCTGCATTGATGTACTTTTGTCGATAAGCGATTTTCAGAAAAAAAACGAAGGAAAAAAGTGACCGGTTGTTTACTTAAGTCACCACTTTTTTTTAATAATTTCGCCGCTTGCCGAGTAGCTATTTTTATATCTATTGATAGCCTTTTTCTTTTCTCCGATGAAATATTTTATTTGCTACCTGTTATGCGTGTATTTTTCTGCTTCATTTTTGAACGGATTCTAAAAATAACGAAATAATTAATTTTTTATTTTGTATTTGGTTTTAATCTAGATCAATCATGTCGTCAATTTTTCCATGTTAAAGTCTGCTTTAACCCGGGTCGATACCCGCCGTGTGAATGGGTCTTAGAGAATATACCTGAGTTCCTATTGATAATCAAGACAAATTCAAATAGCTTTTAGCTTTTTGAACCAAAGCTAAAAGTTTTAGTTTTGTTAGGTATCAAAATTAGTTATTTTTATATAGTTTCTGTTAAAAAAATCTGCATTTTAGGTGGATAGAAATAGGAAAACAAACATTTTTTTATTAATCCTTAGCATGCATGTTTCATTTGTTATTTTTACTGGATTATAAAAATAAATAACACCTTTGTTAGTGATGAAGTCATGGAATAATTGAGTTAATCATTGATTAATTTTGTTTCACTTTGGGACTGCGAACTAGTCATGGTATGGTGCTTTTTGAATCAAATTTAATCAAAGTTGCAAAATATTCAGGGATGTCCACTACGTTGAATTATAGTTTTGGTTTTGCGGTACTAGGGAAAATCTTGAAAAACTTTTGTCTGAGTCTAAAATTTCTTTAAATATTCTTATTTTTCGGGAATATTTGTGAATGACCCCTTAAATATGGAAAACTTTTTATGATTTAGGGACAAGCTATTCTTTTACGCATTAAGGCAAACGTACTGAGTCTATTCATTTATAAAATTCGCATAGAAACTGCTATTTTTATAAAAGATTTGTTTGGAAATTAAATTCAAAGTTTTTTTTCCATATAGATTTTTATGATACCTGATTATTGATCTTTATGCCTTAGGAGAAAACAAATTTTTGTTTCTTCATAAATAGCTATGGAATTATGCATCATAAATAGCTGTTTTTTTTCTTAAATCTTTTTTGTTTAAATTTATTAAAAATATTAATACTGCTGTATGGAAATAAAAATAGTAAGATCATTGATGCAAATTTATTTTGGAAGATATGAGAATTCTATAAAATTAACTGTTATCTAAATATGATAATTTAACTAAATCATTTTAAAAAAATGTGATTTAGTTAAATTAATTTTTTAAGATATATTTTGGTTTCCTTTCATATGCTATTTAAAATGAAGGTGCAGCGATTATATTCACAATTAACCTAGTGAATGAGTTAAAAATGTTCACCAATAACTGTGGAGAAATGAGAAAATAAACTAAATTAACTGAGTTAAAACAATTCCGTTTGTTTGATTGCCAGTTTTAGCTGTTTATTTTATTTTTGAAGCTCATAATCACAGATTTATATTAATTACCAGTTTCAACTTAAACTGTGAAAACTATTTAATACAACTAATTGCTTTTCGTTCATTCCATGACGTCATTCCATAATTTTTTGTTAATATTTTTTTATAAACGGGTATTTTCTTGTTTGATTTATGTTTTTAATCATGTTGCATCAATAGTGTTTTAATAAATGCTCAAATGCTAATTTTCTTTGAAAATTTCTGTTGTAATTTTGAATTGATTTCAAAATTAGTGTTGTAAATATTTAAGAAAATTTCAATTAATTGTGCAACTTTTTTAAAAATGTAATTAAAAATAACTTTAAATATGTTTTAAGGATATTTGTGTATTTTATGTTTCCATTGTGCATTGCAAAATATTTAATTTTTAGAAAGATAATTAAATTTTTTATCTGTTTTACTACCATATTTTATGTTATTTTGAAAGAAATTTTTTTTTCTGAAGTTCATACTTGTACATATGTAAAAAATAATAACATGCAGCGCCATGTTAATATTGATAAATAAAGTTGTAAACTTTTCATTGCATTGTTTTCATTTAGAAACTTATAATAATTATTTATGCAGTAAACACATAAATGTGTATTAAGATAATGATCTATAATTAATACAGGGTGCGTAGCGTTTTTAAAAGGTGCTTAAGGGTGCTTATTCTCGATTTTCGTTCTTTAAAAGCCCTTAAAGCTCCTTTTTTCATTGGGTGTTTTTAAAAAGTGCTTAATTTTCCCTTTTTTCAAAATGAGATTTTTCCTTTACCATATTGATTTTCGCTACGAATTATGCAAAAAAAAAAAAAATAAATAAAACAATTCACATTGTTCTATTCAACGTTTTCACAATTAATTCAACCCCAATCTATTTTTGCGTACTATCAGTCCCTAGCGTATGAAAACACCATTCGTTTTACATGATTCAAAATTTCATGATTTTTGACAATTGTCAAAAACAATGCCAAAAGTTTTTTTTTATTTGACATGACGTTAAAACAAGATAAAACCATCAATTGTTAAAAACTTTCCTATCCTCCCCAATTATGATATTTTTTTAAAGTGCTTAAAAATATTTTTTGAGTGCTTGAAAATTGCTTAGAAGGGGCTTATTTTTGTTGAATAATTTGGCTACGCACCCTGTTAATAATCTATACACATAATAATCAATAATTAACACACAATAGACGCAACGTATTTAACCTGACTGTTTACTCCTCATAACAAAAATAAACTGATTTTTTATTTAATATTGCAATACTCGGTAAAAAGCAATAATCAAAGCAATAATTGGAAATTAGTAGTAAAAAATAGATCAAATAGCTTAGGTAGAAAGATAAAAAAAATTCAATCAAGAAATTAATTTTTTTAGGGCCCCGCATTTCTAAAACTTGCACAATGGTCAGAAAAACTACATAATTGTTGTCTACTACGACTACTTTATTACAAATGAAGTTAACCACAAATACTTTTTTTTAAAATGTAGTGACACTTCAAACTATTTTGGATTTAGTAACTAGTTCACTACTTAAAGGAGACGAACTTTGCAGGGGAACTTAATTTACATCTGTGCTTAAAATAGTTTTAAATAATAAATTGGTTTACATTGAATGTAAGGGAATAATTGAGAAATATTTATTCATGTTTACATGTGCCAGTTGGTCATGTTAAAACATATTTTTCGAATTTGTTCATTTAACCTTCAACTTTTTATGCTATTTTTGGCAGCGAATATTTAATTTAAGAAATTCTTAAATCAGAAAATTATTTAAGTCGGTTTAATTATTAATTTGGCTGTGAAAAAATTAAGTACTCTATTAAAAAAAATTACTTTCTGAGCAACCTCATAGAAACCATTTAAAGAAATCGAAGTCTGAGAATAAAAAATGAGATATTTTTTAAATGATTAAATCAGCTGAGCATATAAACGCAAAACTCTTCACTTCTAAAGCTGCCCTGCACATGAACGATAAAAATGAAACTATTCTTTAAAAATTTAACAAAAATACTGTAAAAATGTTTTGTTTTCTTAGGAATAAAACGAAAAAAAAATCCTAAATAACTTGTTCCCATTAAGAAAATTTTTTAAAGGACTCGCTAGTCTTAACGGCGGATGCGTTAGTAAATGTCTCATAATAATTTAAAGTCGCAAACTTTATGAGATATGGGTTTTGATGAAAAGAAAAGAAAATTACTTGACTTTAAAGTCAATATTTTATTTTCTCATTGGTTATTTTATCCATAACCAGATACTGTATTCAATTCATTCTACATGTTTGTAACGAAAGGAAACATCTAAATACTGCTATTCTCTTAATGGGGATCGGTACATATAGTGGTACATCAGTACGTAACGTATCAGTACAGTGCTGAAAAAAAAACCCGGATCACATTGAATAATTCTTGATCTAACGATTGGTTCTTCACGTTCTAGGATTTAATCTTAATGGTTATAGAGGGTGACCTCAACAGTGCTAATTAATTAGTTCGGATGATATTTCATGATACGAAATCAGACACAAAAATGTACTTCTTTGGATAAATATATTTTTAGACGGATTTGGATTTCTGACCCCCAAAATATAGGGAGTAGCGGTGATCTCGGAAATATTATCCCGATAATTTGGCCAGGAGTGTGATCCCAAGTTTGTACCCCTTAATGTTAATTTTATTTTTGCCTATCGCAATATCACGAAAACTTTTAATTTTATAAGCGAATTGAAAAATTTTTTTGCACGCAACTATAAAATTTGTTTATTCGAAGATAAATCCATGAAAAAAATAATTTTAAGTAAATATTCATTATTTTTTATTTAATAGTAGTTGAAAATTTTTTAAATTCGATTTCTCAGGAACCATTCAGCCGATTACGCCCAAATTTTGTATTTTGCTATCTAAAATTACATTATTTAAAATGATTTTGATAACTGTATACCTTACAATTCAAAATTTTTCAATAAATGTTTTTTTTCATTCAGAAAAAGTACGTATTGTGTTTGATATCGTAACTTACAATACTATCTGCATTATTTAATTAGCATATTTGAGGTCACCTCAGCGAATTATTAAGATTAATTTCTAGAGATTTTTTTAATCTTTTATTAATTTATATGTTATTTAATTTTTTTTTTATTTATTTCTTATTTATTTATTCATTTTTTTCATGAGCATTGGTTGATAGGCTGTACAACGATGATTATTATATGAAATAAAATGAAGGAAATCAAAGAACTTATTTTATAAATATACCACTTTATAAATATGGTTTTAGAGGTACACCAAAATTTGAAAAGTCTTATATGAGCTCAGAGATTCCTTTCATTGGTTAATCAAAATATTAACCCGTTACTAACCGTCATTTGGCCAAGGTAAAGCTACTTTGAACCGAATTCTAATGAGGAGTAAATGTCTCAAAGTTGGGTCTAAATTTTTAAAAGCAGAATTCAAAGAAGTCTTTGGAAATAGGTTTCGATAGATAAAAATGAAGAGATTAAGCAACATAAAGCTGTGTTTATCTTCGTAAATATTTGTAAAGATTTGATTAAAATGAATAATGAGAAAGTGGCTGAATACGTGGGCTTTTATATGTGGAATTGAAAGCAGTAATGCCTCTCTACTTAATCAATCTAACATTTATTTTAATTAATTAATCTAGTATTTTAACTAATTAATCACATATACCCACATCCTAAATGCAGAGAGAATTTAACTTTATCCTTCTCCTATATCACACATCAGTAGAGAATAAATGTGTGCAACATGCAAAAAACTAGTTTGAAACTAACGGAGGCAACCTTGTTTAAATCAATGCAATTTTTTTACAGGTTTAAGTGTCAGAAGTATTTTACTCTTATAAAAAACATGTTTTGTAACAAATTGTAGAGATAAACCTATCTTGAATTAGTCTAGCTCTTCATTTGTTCTGTTAATTTTTGATATTAACTTGCAACATTTTAAATAAATCATACACGTCAATGATACTGGCTTCAACCTACGTAATGAGAAAATTATCAGTTGATTCGAGAAAGTTCTAAAAAACAACATAGAAAAATGCTACTATGATTAAATATTTCGTTTTGTAACTATAGTTGAACAACCGAACCAACTTTTGTGGGTTTACGACTACCAATGATCTACTCCGTAGCCTTCTATTTTTTAACCCAATGAAGAAGACAAGGGAACTCCTAGACCGAGTATTGGGAGATTTCCAGAGGATTTTTGGATGAAAGTAACCCGCATTTGCTCTACATGTAGAAGAAAACCACGAAAACCTCCCATGGTTAGTTTGACATCAAAGGGGCTGTATGCCATGATCCGTTTACCTCTGAGAATATTTCACGTCAATATACTGAGATCGGTGTGAGCCGGGTACAGAATGCGAATAAACCAGCCATCATTGGGATTCGAACCCGGTTCACCTCATTTGAAGACGAGCGCTCTTCCCTGAGCCACCACGGCTCAGTGATTAAATATTTTATTTTATAACCGGCGTTGAACAGCCGACCCAATTTTTGGGTTTACGACTACTAATGTTCAACTCCGTAACCTTGTAATTTTGAACCCAATCCAGACGACAAAGGAACACCTCTGGGCCGGGATAGCCTGGTCGGTAGGGCTCTGGGCCCATATCCAAGAGGTAGTGGGTTCGATCCTCGCTGGCCGAAGACTCCCCGTGTAGTAAATGGTGACTGATGCACGTTAAATCTGTTGAGTCTCAAAGTCCTCCATGTTCCCACAACGAATCAATACCTCTGGGGGTACTGATCCAGGAGTTTCCTTGTCTTCTGGATTGGTTGAAAATTACAAGGCTACGGCGTTGAACATTTGTGGTCGTAAACCCAAAAATTGGGTCGACTGTTCAACGGCGGTCATAAAATAAAATAAAATAAAAGGAACACTTGGATCGAGTATTGGGAGGGATTTCGCCTTCGTGGAGGAATTTTTAATGGAACTAACCCACATTTGCGTTACATTGAGAGGAAAACCAACCACGGTTAGCCTGACAGCAAGGGGACTCTAACCCATGAGCCGTCTACCACTGAGGATATTTTACGTCAGCACTGTGGTCGGTGCAAGTCGCAAGCGGAATTTGTATCGACCAGCCATCATTGGGATTCGAACTCGGTTCACTCACTGGAAGGCGAATACTGCAAGCCCTGAGCCATCACATCTGAATGATTAAATATTGAAATAAGTTTTAAATATAAGTTAGATTTGAATCGTGCCCACGACGATTTGTGCTTGCGACGAATTGAGATCACTGCGAATCATCGCTGTGACGAATTATGCTCACGATGACTTGTGCGCAATGAATTGGCCCACGATCAATTGAAGCGTCACAGTTTTTAGATATCTTGTGAAATTATGGAGGTAATAGGATGTATATAAATTGAAGATAAGTACTCCTTTAAAATATTTTCTAATTAAAGCAGGAATTTTCAGCCACAAATTACAAAACCTAAATATCAATTAAATGCCTACCCTGAAATGGTTTTTGGTTTGCTACCTACATCCTTCACCTACAACCCCAACCTACTGAGCCCTTTTTTTCGAACAATTTTACCTATTTGCTATACTACAATGTCAAAAAATAAAATAATCTCTCAAATGACATGAGCAATAACAAGCAAATAACCAAGAAAATTTATAAATAATAACTGTAAAACTTTCTGTTGCATATTTCGAACACAAAACTTGGGTGATCTAACTTGCTTATGTGCGTGCAAAAATAAAACTTCTATTGAAACTGACAAAATTACTCCGAAAAATCGTGATATTTTTTTTAACTGTTAAAACGATGACTGTAATTTTGTCCTGTAAACCACCGGGTGATTCCGACGCCACTCACCAAACTGGACTCATGCTTTCAAATAACAAGTAAAATTGTTACAGCTTACTAATTCTGAAAAAGACTGTTCGTGCCATCTAGTGTTAGTTTCTTGAACGTAGAGTTTCTAGTTTCTTCTGTTTCCATTTATATTATTATCTCCTCAATAATTAAAGAGTGAAAAATCATACAACATCCCCTTTTTATGAACTTTTATACTTTATTTAAAGTATTATGAAGAAAGGTTTATATGCATCATGCAGTAAAAAATGCATTTAATTAAATTAAATATAATAGAATATTGTAAATGAATGTTTAAAAAACAATGCGCTTACATAGATATCCTGCTTTAGTGATGCGCTAAAAATGTTACTGCTAGTCGGGGGCTGTGTACCCCTGCTCGCTTCGCTCGGCAACACTCAAAATTCCGAAACAATCTTTTTATTTATTTAGTAAACTGATACGTTTAAATTAAGAATTATTTTATTGAAAGATCTTTGTCGCATTAATACAGAATTGATTCCGCAGATTTAGTTTCTGATTATACTAGGATAAAATTTTTATCTAATTATTTTACTCAATTACCATTGCAATTTAATTTTTAAAAAAAATGTTTTTAATTTTTCTTCAATTTTAATTAGCTTGTCCTTAATTTTTTTTAATCATATTAATCAATAAAAACTCAAGAAGTTTTCACGCAATTATGCAAAATGTCATTTTAGATTTTTCGCACAAGGACTTTTTTTTTAAATATTCGTAACTAAACTAATTGATGGTAAATCACATTCGCTCTTTTATTTAAAATTACACTTATAATTATTTTATATAAAATTTCAGGTTTATTCTAACTGTAATTGATTAAAATGTAAAAAAAAGGAATGACTAAAAATATTTTTCTTAAAAGTTGTTGAATAATTTTTACGAAGAAAAAGTATTTATAAAAAAACATTATTATTTACTGGTAAAATATTTGCTTATTATCTATTGGTATATAAAAATAGAATTATTTATCATCACCTTTTCATATTATTCTTTGCTATCATTAAGTTTTCAAAAATAAACCCTTAAAAGGAAAAAAGCACATTTATTATATTATGAAGCAATTGCGTGATATTATTTTGCAATGGAGCATTTTATGATAGGATGTTAAAACAACGATTTATAACTATTAAACGGTAAAAAGTTAGATTTACTTTGAAAATAAATGTTACAAAAACTGTTTCTATCCAACATAAGAAATAAAAATAAGGAATACAAAATAGCGATTTAAATTTCTAAAACAGTAATAAAAATCAATATTTCGCATAGCTGCGCGAAAAACACTTAATAAGTTTTTTTTAATTAAAATGATAAAAACCTAAAGACAAGTTAATTAAAATTGAAGAAAAATCAATATCAATTTTTTTAGTTGCAATAGTAGCTGAGCAAAATTAATAGATATAAATTTTTTCCTCGTATAATCAGAAACTGAATCCTGCGGAGTCAATTCTGTATTAAAAAAAAGAATAGTCAAAAATATTTGACGCTTAATTTTTTTTTTCCTCAAAAATTGTCTTTTGTTTAAATTATAATTTTACACCTAATATATGTAGATAATTTATGTTGACTTAAATATACTGACAATATTCTTTTTATTAAACTCTCAGCTATTAAAATATCGATGAGTAACACATTTTCTAATCATAGTTACTTTTCGGAGGAAAAAATGAAATCAAACAGTTTTTCTTTTACATTTAATAGTTTTTTATTTATTTTATGGGGATCAACATGAAAGTAAAGTACTGAGGGTGAGCGGTACGGATTCTCATCAAACTGTTCTACCACTCTACTGTGCCCGTAGGTTGTCGGGCGGGAGCGACATTCCCTCTGCAAAGGCTCTAAATTGTGATGGCATATCTTCGGATCATTTTCAGGGAGGTATCCCAAAGTTAACAAGTGTTCATTAAATAAAATAGGGTTTATCAAACTGAAAAGTTTTACGTCATTTCAAATAATATTACTGTTAAAATTACCGACTTTTCGGTTAAAACTACCAAATTTTATCACATTTACTACCATACGGCATCGTAATAAAACCATATTTTATTGTTAATTTCACCAAAAGTTATTACCAAAACGCTTCCGTAAATTTACCTTGTTTTTTGGTGTTTCCGTAGAGTCAGAAACACAGTAGATATTATCATTTCTGACCATACTTTTTTATCATTGCAAAAATAAACAGTAATAAGTCAATGAAAGTTTTGAAAACATAAAATTTGAACATCAACGTGTGAATTACAATCAAAAAAAGAAACGAAAATTTTTTTATTAAAAAAATGTTAATAAAACTGCGTTTTGGGGAAGAGTTCCGGATTAATTTTGGCCCTGAAGTCCGCAAAACCTGTGGTTCGGCTTTGGAAATGATTGAAATTATATCAATATTATAATTAATTTGAAAATAATATTAGAATGTAAAAAATATATTACATGTCTTGCAGAAAAAGGAGCTTGATGGTCTTTACTTTGGTTTGAATTGATCTCTTGCACTCTTTTTTCTTTACATTAGATCATTATTCAATCTTTTTTAAAGAAACCTGTGCTATTTTCACATCAAACAAAAAAAATGTGCTAAGGTGAGGTAAAAAGTTCTTTTAGATTTTTTAGCAAGCATAAAATGATCTATCAGCCCCTATTCCCAATTAGCCAGGTAAATGGGGGGTTTCACGGTCATATTTTGAAAGAACAAGCAACATTTTCCCCTCAAATCTTACTATTACTCACATTACGAGTCGGTATACATGTCTGGAACCACAGGCATCTGTTACTTCCTGCGCTGTTGGGTACACGGTAAAAAAAATAGAAAGTTATGTATAGCAGGTACCTAATCCCCGACTGTGAGCGTGGCATGGCCACCTTCTTACAACAGTCCACCCCTCCCTGTAAATATAAAGCTTACCGTTCTGACCCTCGACCTTTTAGTTTCCCGCACAGTAGGAAAAGGAGCAAAAAAATCAAAGAAAAGGAGATTAAGTAATTTTTCCCACAAAATAGAACAAAAAAAAAATCGAAACTTTCTGGGGATTTTTTTTTACTCGTAGATTGGGATAGAGTGGGTACTTGAGAATAGAATTGCTTTGCTGCGGGTGGCTTTTTTTGTTAAATTATTGGCTAAAAAAACAATATCGAGATAACAGTATGATATTTCTTATTATTTCAAATTTAAAAACAATTTTGTTTGAGAAGCTTTATTTGAGATTAGAATCAAATACAAATTAACAAATAGCGTAATATTTATAGGGAAGTATGAGCAATGTTTAAACCTAAATGAATCTCTGGGATATGTTGAAAACTTACATTTATTAATTTTTTAAAATTTAATTAACAAAAAGAAATCATATTCTAGGTCGCGGTGGCTCAATCGGATGACTCTTACACTCTCAGAGTAATTGGTTGAATGTCGAATCATAATATATTTAAATAAAGCGAAAATTGTCTAGGACCTTAATAAGGTGTCTGTTTGTGTAGAAACATGGAATCGTGTCATCAAGTTTAAGAAGCTTTGACGATATCTTCGTCTGCTTAGCTTTCTGGTTTCATTTTCAACTTCGGGACACCAATAAGTATTTTTGAGAAGATTTAACGTTGCAACAGCGAGAACAGGAACTCCAAGCTATCCGTTAAAAAAACTGTTGGTTTCAGTTTCTTTATTAAAGTAAACATCCAGCCTTTGAAAGCACCGTTACTATATATGCTTAAAAAATTTCGTTAACCATACGGATACACTTGACAACATAATCTAATGCATTTTTCAGATAATCTTACATGTCCAAAGTTTTGAATTACGGATTAGTTCGTGATTGCTTAAAACTATTCTTACATAAGTTACGTCGAATAGTTGTAAAACATACCCACCTGCATGGTTGAGAATCTTTGATCTAGTGCAGAGGTATCCAAAGATTTTAGGGCAATTGCTACCCCAAGTCCCAAAGGGGAAGGACCTAACCAGCATATTTATGGAAAAAAGTATTTTTCATTATTTTGGTACAATCTGATATACTTCCGAGGGAATCTCCTTGCTTCCCGAGTAAGGCAGTTTGAACATTTTGGCTCATTTACTCACTAACTAGATCACCATAACAACACAATGTAGTTTTGAATTGTCTGTAAAGCTCTGTTTCGGAACTATTCAACCAGTGAGTCATCGCGTTTATTGTAAATTTTGTGGTACAATTATGCTATTCCATACTTTTATGTTTATTCCTTATTTTGTTTCTTTTCATTATTTTACCACTGAGGATATTTTACGTCAGCACTGTGGTCGGTGCAAGCTGGATGCGGAATTCGTATCGACCAGCCATCACTGGGATTCGAGCCCAGTTCACCTTATTGGAAGGCGAATGCTCTATCCCCTGAGCCATTGCGGTTCATCCAAAGCAATTGCAGATAATCAACCCCTTGGTTTATATAACGTTTTTAAATCATGTACATTTCGAAAAAATAGACTAACATTGTTATTTTATAAAGGAACCAGTTACTTTAAGAGCAAAACTAAATTCAGATTTGAAATCTCCACACCCAAATCAGGCGATATCAAGGATTTCTGTAAATGCATAAAATTAATTTGCTTCCCAATTTTATAGATGTCCATATCCATGCGTTACATGCAATGCAAATTAGAAAAAAAAGATCTAAAACCAACCAGAGTTACGATTTGAAAGTGCAACATTTCTCAAAAAGCAAGCATTATCTATACTAGAAAAATTTCTTCATTTATTTAAAGAAATTTTTTTAAATATTAATAAATTACACGGAGATCTTTAAAATAACTTATTATTATGAGAAATATATTACAACAGCACTTATTATTATGAGAGATTATTGAGATTATTATTTAAAAGAAATATTAATAACAGAAAGTTTAATTTTTAGAGCCTTGTAATTTTAGGTTAGCTTCAAGATTTATTTTCAGCTCTAAACTAATGTAATTATCAAGCACATTATTGCATAGAAAAATCCTGTTAACATTAACATAGATGCTAATTATTATATTAAAAGTAAGTAAAATTTCCTTTTATGTCACAAAATACAGATCAATATTTCACGATTTTCAGAGGCCATTTAAAAAAGATCTGTTTGAACTCTCTCTCTCTGTTTTAACGGGAGGAGACAATCAGTTTTTTCTTGATGATCTCTCTAACCCTTGTGGATAAAAGAGCAAAACTGCTCAATGGAGCGGAACTGACTACTGGGTACACAGTTAATCTCGGTAAAGCGTCCCAAGCTACTTGTGGCTGCACCCCTCTGTTAGATTACGTCATTTTGCACCACCCATATAGATCACCCATGGAATGATTTCAGTAAAACATTCTAGAACGGGGAGTTATGGCTGTTTTCCGAGGACTCTGTCATCAACGCTTTTTACCGAATAATGTGATATTCCTGCAACCATTGAGAGTTTAAAATAGTTAATAATGAATGCTTAGTTAAGAGGACGCCATACCAAGGGAGAAACTTTTCATCTCAAATTCTCTTTGACATCCAAAAGTAATTTAAAATTTAGAGTGTAGAAAAAGTGAGTTCAGGCCAACCTGAAGTTTCAAAATTTTAAAATATCAAAATGAAAACAAATTATGGGAAGATAACTTAAGATTACGCATTGAAGAAGTTTTCTTCCAGAAAATTGTTTGCATTTTGATACTTTGAAATCTTTTTTTTTTTCAGCAATTGAAACTTCATGTCTTACTCAAGGTTTGCCTTAACCCATTTTTCCTTTCTTTTAAATTTTAAAGTAGTGAAAGAGAGTTTGGGACTAAAAGTTTCTCCCGTGGTTTGGTGTCTCCTTAAGGTTAGATTATGTTTTGCTAATATCTTCAGTTTAAGCGCAAAATGACAACATGAAAAAAGGCCACAGTTTTGAGAAATGAGAAGCGTTTGTAATCTAATTTTTTAATCTTTGTAAAGTAACTACAAAGCTGCAATGGTGGGTTCATAAAATTTTGCAAAAATTGAGAATTATTCGTTGGTTTTAAGAATTTAATCTAGGTGGAAGAAGTCTTGCCAAATGGACGAGTTTTAAAAGTGTTAAATATTTTTTGTTGTTGTTGTTAATCTTTAAGCTATTTGTGCATTCTGAAGCCTTCACAGTTTTTTACAAAAAGATGGTATACATAATTTTAAATTGCCGCCTTGGTTAGAGCTTTTATTTATTTTTCTTGGTGAAAGAGTTTAATAAAAATAAGTCAAAAAAGCTACGAGAATTCTTTAGTTAAGTTAAACGATAAAACAAATAAATAATTGAAAAGTGCATGGTCAAAATATCCTGAAAGAAATACTTTGAATTATGGATATTTATAGATTTAAAAATCTGCGAGCATATTGGTATATTTATACTCAATAGCAGCAATTTAAATTCCTTAAAAATTCGATAGTGTTAATGAAAATTAATAGAAAAGTGAGATAAGTAGTAAAAAGAAGTTCGGCGAAATTTGCACTTGATTATTTTAACCTCTGATTTTGGAAAAAACAGTGCTCGGAATCATAGATAATAAAAATTAGCGAACATTTAAGTACATTTAACAGAAACATTTTCTCATAGTATATTGATATTATTTAAATGAAAATATCATAAAATTTATTAAATTAATAGAAATTTTTAATGGTGATAGGTTGGGCACTAACAGCGGTTGGATGCATTAAACGTAAAAAAATTATATGTTTTAGTGTTCATATTTAAGGCTTAGATAATTTAAGTCTAAATTCCTGGTTCTAACTACAAGAATAGAAGAAAAAAGATCGACAGCAACATATATTTCGTCTAATAAATAAAACTGATAAGCAATCGAAAATCCATTTTAATTCTCAATTATTCACCATGAATGTATAGACTGATTTTAACTTTTAAAAGAGTATATTCATTTGCATGGTTATGCTGTCTTTTAGTTTCTTAAGAGAGTCGTTAAATTAAATTTTTTTTTTCTAAAATAAATTTTTTTAAAAATTTATTTTTTATTGTTTCAGATCAGAACATTCTTTTAACGTGGAGAAATTTATAACAATTAAAGTTCGTTTCGTTTTGGCTTGATAATAGAAATAATAGAAAAAATTAAAGTATTATTAGAGTTAATTATTAGTCAAGTATTAGTATTATTAAAGTTAATAATAGAAAATAGGTACACAGCTTCTTAACAAAGTTGCCAATTTACAATGCTATCCTTCAAAAGCGTCAAAACAATTGTTGAAGAAATTTTATCTGTCTGAATTGTTAGCAAATGTTGTTTTGAATATTTTAGTGGCAAATTTAACACTGTACCCATCTTCGTTAAATCTAAAAAATGATCTAAATAGCTCAGATCTAAAAGTGAGAATGCGTAAGAGGTTAAAAATTGCAAATGCTTTCACGCATGCAATTTGAGTTACATATTCTCGCGATTCTCGTACTTACATATTGTCTTGATTTTTACCTGTACGACTTTAAATATCGATATACATGAAATTGTATTTATTAAAAGAGGTAGAACAGTGGAACACCAGAGGTTTTTTGACGAATTTAACAAATTTGTCAAAAAGTTGTCGAAATTGGGATTGGTCATCAATTCTTTTGGTGAAAAATTCTGCTTTTAACCATCAGAAGACAATTAAAACTTGCACAGAGCATTCCAGCACGGAGCCTATTAAAAGTTAAGCTTTCAAACTTTTCGAAACGTTAAATTAGTTAATTTTGCTCTTAATTACCAGAAGAAGAATGCAAATTATCCTCAGGTTATTCAGATAAGATTTTAACACTCTAATAAGTCGAAAATTCGATTAACCTTTTGACGTAGTTGGGACACCGTTGTCCCTTTTTTCTGACGATCTAATTACAAGCAAAATTATATTTTGACGCTTTTTAATTATAAAAAATTGTCCAATAATTATTAAAAAAATCTGTTAGATTATCGGAATTATATTAGCAGTAAAATATAAAATAAAAAAAAGCTGTTCGAATTTTTTTTTCTTTCATATCTAAATATGTATCATTAATTGATTTTATAAATTAACGAAATTTCAATGATGAATGACTGTTTTTCTCAGATTTAAAAAACTGAAAATAATTGCAAATTTGAAAAATTATTGTTTGGAAGATTTGAAGATTGAATTTTACCTTTAACGCAAAAAAAGAGAACGGTGTTCCATGCTGTGATAATCATAAATAACTACCATAAATAACTGTAACCATAAATTAGTAAAATGTTAAATATAATATTTTAAACTTATTTTAAACTAAATTAATATAAAATAATGAAAAATATGTTTAATAAAAATTCTGCATCGAAGGACGATTTTATATTCTGCTTGTAGCGATCAGGAAATGATTGCAACTTTGCATTATCATTAGGTATGGAGTTCCAAGAGAAATTTAAGTGCTCAAGCTAGTCGAAAATGAATCGAATTTGCTTTGCAAGGTTCTTTCTCCAACGACACCAAAAGCGAGTTGACAAAAACAACGTATATGAAATGGGTCATATATAACACTCTCGTTCTTGACTCATGAAACAAGACATCAAAGAATTTTACAACAAAAAGTAGTCATGATTGTAGTGAATCAATCAAAATAGTATAAAACTATGTTGATGACAATAAAAAATCGTCAAGCTTCGGTTATTTTCAGATTTAATAATATCTTAGACCAAATCTAAGATAGCAATCATATCGTGACTTTTACACATTGTTAACGTAATAATATTTCTACAAAGTTTGCGTTCGCTATCGCAATAAGTTGTGGGACGGAAACATAAATTATAGGAAACTGTAAAACCTGTCGAATTGTTTCCGTTGATTAGAAACTGATAAGTACATTATCTATCTTCCTCGCAAACAAAACTTTACGAACAATCGCTGTATAACTCATTTTAATAATCTTAATAAGAACATAACCAATAAGTAATTTTTGTTTGATTGGAAAAATGGCCCTCTAATAATCTTCCACAGTTGTTATTATAACCAATAAAGAATATGTTCTAACACATCTAAGCGTTACATTGTTTTGAGGATGTTCGGGGTTTTTATTTATTTCGCCGACAGACCTTTTCTCCTATAGTGCGGAGTAGTTGATTGTTTGATCTGTTACAGATTTAGTTATCGATGAGTAAATCTTTTCAGTTTACGATGCATCGAGTTGATTTAGAAAATAAAGAGTTAAAAGACGGCGTTGACATTATATTTCCATAATTTTGGCAGCGTTGTTTGTAGATTAAGAAAGGAACGGAATTTATTTAAGTTAATTTATATCACTAATTTCGTCAAATAATTATGAAATAATTTTATAATAATTTGTTTTATTGCGTTAATATTTAATAATTTAATAGATAATTTTTATATATATATTTTAAGTTGAATTTTCATAGTCAATTTAAAAAAATTATTTTTATTAGAAATTAAATAATATAGTTTAATATTGTTATATAAATCTAAATGTGCAAGGAATTATACTAAAAATTAAAAATGAATCCACGAAGAAAAAATGTACACTCATTTACTTATTATTTACAATTTTTTCTAATTGTTTAAAATTAATTACGAAGAATTTAAAAAATTAATAAAAATAAATAACATATTTCCGATAAAAAATACAAGATATATATTAAAATTAGATTAAACTCTTTCAAATTATGCTTTTTAAATAGACTGAAAAGGATAAAAATTAATGTTTGTCAGACATTAAAGCAAAATAAAAATTAGGGAGCATCTCTTTCGAAGATGTTAAGAATTTTTAGTGGTGGTAGAAGTATATTACAAAACTGATGTCCCCCGAGTTCTATGTTTTCGGTCTGGCAAAAATAAAATTATTTTCTCTTTTTTTTTTAGTTTACTTGGAACACGTGGTTTTTAAAAGTTTTACTTTATTTTATTTTATTTCATTTAATTTATTATAATGCCCATCTATGTTCGAAAGTGTAACAATATTTCGATTATTTGGTTGCTGTTAAAATAGCTGTAAATTTTCTTATATCGTTTATGACACAAGTGTAGCCTGAATTAGCATTAGGCAAAGAGTTCCAGTTATTAGGAGAGTGGTCAAAATTTCAATGGATGACAAATTCTATTAGGTGATAACATAGCATCACCAATTCTTCTTGTAGTGGTCAGGAAATTGTAACTTGTATTGTCATCAAACATATCTTTCAGATAATCCCCCTCAAATCACCCCCCTCCACTTAACTTAAAAAAATAATGAAACATATAGAAAGGAGTTTTTAGGTATCACTTATAATAAGATGACAAAGCTTTATGTAAAAAAATATATTGAGTGTTAATTTTATTAAAGATAAAGTCTCATTTTACAGGACTATTAGTGGGATTAAAGCTAAATTTCTCTTGGCAATTAGCTTTGCAATTGGGCAATCTAAATCTAGCATTCAGATGCTCGAGTTAGAGATTTGAGAGCTTTAGCTACTCGAAAAGTGGGGAAAGTTTTGATTGCAAAATTTCACATTTACTGATATGAAAGGAAATATTTTATTGATTAATTTTTTTCCAGTTCTGTTATGATAAAATATATTTGAGATTTATTTGTACAAATAACTTCATTAATCTTATTAAGCATTATCTTGGGCTTTAATTAATTTGAACTTGTGTGCCTATAAATAACCGAATTTATGAACTCTGTGTTAGTAACTACAAATAAACTCGATGAGAAATGATCTAAGTTTGGACGAAAAACATGTAAGAAAAATATAACTTCTTAGTGTTGGCCTCTCTTCTTGACTCTACGCAAACCTTTACTGTTACCCATATTTATGTAAACAAAACCCATCATTAGAATTTTTATTTTATTTTTTGGGATTAATGAAATTTATGGGAAGTATACTTTCATGACCTTATGAAGGTTTAATAAAAATTTAGTAATAATTATCAGGGTCGACATAAATATAAGAAAACCGATGTTATGTAAGACGACAAGATATTTTCTGACGTGGGGATTCCTTTTATTCTACTATATAGTTATAGAGTGATTTAATTTTAAAGGGAAATGGGAAGCAATAAAATAATGTTGTTTTATTGTTAAACAGAGGAATGGGCTCACATAACATAAAGAGGCACCTTGACATCATATGAAGCAGAATGACCATTGCACAAATCATTTGTAATTATATTTAATTTGCTATTTCCTGAGCAACATTCAATATATTTGTTTTCCTCGAAAGTTTGCATGTTAGAATAATCATTTATCCACACTTGGATAGTAAAAAAAAATTCCTTCTGAAATAATACGGATCTTTTTTCATTGACAAATTGGTCTCTGAGCATTGCAGTCCTATATTTTGAGCTTAGAACTGTTTATTTATTTTATCTTTTATAATCCTGTTAATGTTCGTAGTTTTGTTACTGAATAACATATGTTACTTACTTACTCTCTGGTACAACTGTCTATATTGGATCCGGACAATTTTACTCAAAAAGCAATCTGTCTCATGCTTTCGCTTTTCAATTTCCTTATTTTCAAGTTCTTGGGGTCTCACTTAACCTCATCTCTTCTTCGGAACTACAAATTATTCAAAAGATTTTATTAAATTTGATCCTAATTCGCAATTAAAAAAAACATGAATTTAAACTTTGGCATATCACTGTCTATTTATTTTTCCCAAACTAAAATTTTATCAATAAAACAAATATGATTCTTACTATACATGGGCTTGTTGTCTGCTTATTTGTTAATTGCTGAAACGTCTCATACAAAATCATAGAAACATTTCTTTCAGTTTTTTGAGACAATGTAAAATTTAACCATGGAAAATTCTTGAAACAATGTGGAAGAAAAATCTACCTGTCTTCGAACCAAAGACCACCCACCAAACAGAAAACTGCGAAGAACGGGGGATGGCTAATTACTTCGTCATGTCCGTCTTCACCAGGATGCTGTGTGGCATCAAGAGCTTCAAGTCGAGGGCCTTGGCCAACACTCAACGCCACTTGCCACCTGATCCTTCTTGGCCACCTTCTGCTTCAAATAAAACAGGGCCTCCCTCTCCAAAAAAACGAGGCTCTGCAGCTTGAGCAACGAATGTGAACCCCCCACCGGTGTCTGTTAAACACTCGTGCCAAGCTGGTCGAATATAACAATATTCTTGTGTGGTGTCGTGATAACAGCCACTGAAGTTGTTTAACCTTGAGTTTTGAGCAAATTATATGTGATTGAAAGACAAACGAAGCAATAGTTTTTAAAAATTTATGAAAGAATTTATTTTAGAGACTTGTTATATGATAATAAGAAATATAAAATATATGTATTTATATAAATATCTCTTATACATATATTTTATACCAATGACATATAAAAATTTCCAACAGGAATATTCATTATTTTAATCACGTTTACGAATTCTAAATGAGTGAAAATGTCTTGATATTAAATTGCATTTATATTTAATACATTGAAAGTCTAAATTTTCTAATTGGATTGCATGAACTGATTTCAAGCCCTTCTATTTTTTAATGCCAGAACAGTAAAGTTTTCACCAATACGCCAATAACTGTTTCGTTGAAGGATTATAAGAAATTTTCTGTAACTCTTCTATAACATAGCGGTACACACTCGTTTTAGCTATGCAGACCACAAATAAAAAAATAAAAACAATTTAAAAAAAGAAAAGAAAAAAAAACTGAGTCTTACTAACTACACAGTATGCTAACATAATATCCTCAGTAGTAGATAGATTCTGAGTTAGAATCTCCTTATTTTCGGGTTGACGTGGGAGGTTTTCCTCCACATGTAACTCAAATGTGGGTTAGTTCTATCAAAATGTTCTCCACAAAGGTTAGTTTGCCCAAATGTTTGATCCAGGATGTCCCTTGTTTTCTAGATTGGGCTCAAATTAACAAGACTACTAAGTTAAACATTGATAGTTGTAAACTTAGAATTGGGTTGGCTGTTCAGTGAAAGTTATAAAATAAATTTTTGGGGTTGAGAACTTCTGCTGTAGCATACTTACCAATCTTAATGCAAAAAAATTAATTGACCCATTCATCAGAAGCTACAAATTGATTGCTACAGAGTGATTCATTTTCTAACGAAGTCTAAGAAACCTTTAAACTTTGTCACAAACGTTAATACCAAACTTATTAAGCTCTTAAAAACTTGTTATTTTAATATAACGCTGCATATTTCCCATGTAATCCTCATGAAAGAATTAGTATACAGTATAGCATTTGTATACAATACAAAGTGTATATAAAGAGTTTGTAAGCGTAGTTTTTATAGTATACAGTTTTATACAGTTTGTATGTATAGATTAATTTGAATATGGTAAATTCCAGATAGAGGTTGACGAGGACTGTAATCAGACGAACTTATGATTACCTAATATTTATTCCACATTGGATCTCCTCCTCGATGTTTATAGATGAGGTAAAATTTGTAATTAGTAATTATTTTTAATTAATATTATTTCGCATAATTATTTTTCCATAATTATATAGGTATTAAGGCACAAAGAAGTCAAAACGCAATTAGTTGTTTTTGTACTGTAAACAAGTAAAATTTTACCGAAACGCAAAATGATGAGAAGCACAGAAATATTGCACAATTAATCAAGTTGCAATAAAAGGTTTATTTGAATAAACCAAACGAGTCATAAAAAATTTAGAAGAAATCATTTATACGATTTAATTTTCCGTTTTCTGGGAATCGAAGTCAACTTGTGTTGGCATTGTCAACACAAGTTGACAAGTTGATCAAGTCAACTTGAGTTTTATCTCATCAATGAGTGCAACTGCAACAGTGGTCGAGTGATGGGAAAAGGTTTGGCATCTTGATTTTGTTTTTAACTTGAAGTTCCTAAAGTCACGCTTACAAACACTTTTCATCTGGCCTATAAGCGGTATTTCTTCATTCACTGTAAAACAATTTTTAAGGTTCATATTTCTGTGAAATATTGTCTTGAAAGTATTTTTCAGTTTCTGCACTAAAAAATAGTGCGAATTAATGTCAATGGAATGCTGTGGTTACCTTACTTAGTGTCTTCTATGACGTCTCCACTATTTTTCCAACATATTTTATTAAGCTAGTCAAACCTTAAGATGAAATGGTACAGGGGTCAGTGTGCGATAGCTTGTTTAACAGTTTCTTAGGTATCTAATCCTGGTGAACATTGAGTGGGTATTCACGTATTCTTTTTCTATTTTTCAACCTCTACTTTTTCTATTTTTTCACTTGTCCTTCGATTTTTTTTCCATATTTTTACAGTGAATAATGAATTTACAGTAAAAAAATACGGGCACCACGAGAACTGATACTTCTTGTAGTGTAATCTGGTAGGGTTCTACAGTAAGCCGAAAAATTCAGTAAATATCTTAGTGTTTTTCAGTAATAAGAAAATTTAAATTATAGAAAGACCCATTGTGATACAACATATAAAAACATAACATTATTCATGAAAATAAATAAATTGCGTAAAAATACAAATGAAAACTCTTTGGTATAAATAAAAAGAAAACACATCGTTTACTCTAAATTCAACACTCATTTACAGTATATTTTTACTTTAAATATTAGACCTTTTACTTTTTTTCTTCTGTTTATTTTTTTTCTACTGTGTTGACAAAAAAAATTCAATAAAGACCCTAAGTGCTTATGTCAGTCATAGGATATTCAAAAACTGGAGTTACCTAATATGAAACAACATGTGAAGAGAATGGCCTTACCTTACTCCTGAAAATAAATTAAATAAAGTATAAAAATGTCAATAAAAACTCATTAAAATAAATGAAGCAACGCATCGTTTTTTCTAAATTCAATATTTACCCTAAATTTTTACGGCAAATATTTTAGACATTTAGTTTTTTTTTTTTTTTTTTTTTACAGAGTAGACAAAAAATTCAGTAAAGACTCTAACATTTTATGTTAGGCAACATGTGAAAAACAGGACATTATTTGTGAAAATACATGTAATAATACATGAAAATACAAATGAAAAGTCATCAAAATAAATAAAACAACTGATAACGCATATAAACATATAAATAAAATTTAATACTTAGCTATTCACATACTAGCAATGTAACAAAACACAGCTATCATATTTCCTTAACCCTTATTCGCAAATAGGGAACCGGTATTCTTTAATATATATTGACGCACTAATTACAAGTAAAAATATATTTTGGTATTTTTAATAATAAAAAACAGTCTAATAGTTACTAAAAATATCTGTTAAATTATCGGAATTATATTTGACTAAAATATGAAATCCAAAAAAAAAGAAGGAAAAAAAAAAGAAAAAAAAAGTAGTTTGAACAATAAAGTTTTTTCGTTCATATTCAAAAATTTATCAATAATTGATTTTGTAGATCATAGAAATTTTTATGATAAATAACTGTTTCTCTTAGATCTAAATAACTACAAATGAGTGCAAAGTTGAAAAATTATTCCTTAGTAGTGTGCCGTGTTTGGAAGATTTTACCTTTAATGCTGAAAAAGACACCGAGTTTCATGCTGTATGTCATAATCTAATTTATAACAACACAACAACAAATAAAAAAATTTGTAAAAATTTTTTTTCGAAAGTTTTATTTATTTTGCAATGAATTATTTCATCAATAAGAAATGTTTATTACTTAAATGTTTATTAATGTTTATTACTGACAATAATGAACTCAAATTACAACAGCGTACTACACACTAATTTATTAGCAATGCAATATTTACCAATCTAAATACGTGTTTGGTTACGAGTATAAAACTTTGCACCAGACACCCAAAACCAATAAAACATTCTTGTCGAGTTACTAATTAATGTCTCGATTACATCACTATTACTTTTGAAGGAAGATCATGAAATAGAATATTTTTTTACGGAAAAAAACACTACTAATTATATCGCTTGTAAGTAATACAAAGGAAACGTCGTGTGTTTTTCTTTTATGTAAGGTAAAGAGAAGAGAAAAAAATTAATCGATTCGAATAATTGTTTACCTGTTTCAAAACACACGCGACGATCGTTTTGGCGTGACGGGATGAAAGGTAAACAATGTATGCTCAAATCCCAACCATGTGCCTTGCAATGAAAAATATTAGATCAGATAAGATCGTCCGTCGTATTTATCCCTCGACCTGACGAAGGGAAAGATTACGAGTTCCGTTGTTTTTAATCACGCATGTGACTTTGATTTAGTGAGCGTGATTTCTTTGTCTGTTAACCTAACTTAGAATATCATTATTGAATTTACAGCTGGAAAGATGGCTTTCTCTTTTTTGGATTTTGGATGAAATTAGAAGTTTAAAATTCCGGATTAAAGTTATTTATAGAATCTTTTTTTCTACGGCTGTGAGAGATTTTTGGTATCATTCGAAATCATTTTCTTTGATGATTTCATCTTATTTAATTTTGAATAGCTTTATATTACGGTGTTCTGAAATTTTAGTTAATGAGATATGATAATAATAAGAATAAACAAAATAAAATGAATTAAAATTTAATAAGCTAAATAAAAATAGTAATTAATGTAATTTAATTACAATAATTTCTCCTTCAATTTAATTTATAAAATAAATACAATTAATAGTTTTAATTATAAATAATTAATAATTTATAATTAATTAATAATACTTTTAATTAAAATCGGAATTATTAATTAATATTACTTAATTAATATTAGTTAATAATTTTATCTTGCAATTTTAGAAATGTAATGAGCTATGACGTTTAAAAATTTTATAGAATTAAATCAATCTGATTAAGTTAATGAATTTTGTGATCATCTGGGAAAATTTGCTACGTATTTCAACTTTTTTGTTTTGGTTAATTTTTTCACTTTTGTTTTAAAATGTTTTCACCGAGAGTAAATAATAATAAAAAAATCTCGAAAAACGAAGTTTAATGGCATCCAAGCAACTTGTAGACTAGCTGACATAAAATTAGATTCAGAAATGCGAAAAAAATAATAATAAATAAAATAAAATTTAAAAAATGCATTACATTAATGACTCCGTCTCATTATTACAAATCGAAAGATTCTGATGAGAGAATATATTAGTTCAAGCAACAAGTGCATAGTTTGAATTAGACATTGAACGATATTACCAGTGACTGAATTTAAAAACCATTGATTAGAACAGACATATACCACTAAAAGAGTAAAATGCTAAGTGATAGTGGTTTTAAATTAAGTCCATATTCGAATTAAATCTGAACTTCATGATTAAAAAGAATTGCAAAATAAATTTTTCATGTGTTTTTGCTAGAAGTGCATTAGCTTCCTGGCAAATAATTAAAATTGTGTTACACAGAATAAACTAAAACTTTAATAAATCAAAAGAATGGGATACCTTCAAGTGACGTAGTGTGTGTTTCTCGATACTAATTGGTTGTTGACACGAGGCATTTGTTTACTTTACCAAATATTCTTTCCATTCTAATTCGAGTAAGTCAAGCCCGTCAAGTATCAATTCTCTTAAGTGGTGACACATTCTATATCCTTTCACAAAGATTTCAGTTCTTTTACTATATAATTCTTAACACAAAGACAGACACGAAGTCATATAGAACATAAACTAATTATGCATAGAAGTTGCCAGCTACACAAAACAAAAATACATCACGGTTACAATAAACTACGTTAAAGAATAATAAATCTAAGTTAAGTAAAAGACGTAGAAAAGAAATAGTTATATTATAACAAATTCGATGTGCGATACGGCTTTATTTTATTAACTTCATGTTAATTAGCATGCAAACTTATGTTGAAAGACTTATCTCGACTTTAACACACCATCTTGTTTATAAGCGATGAGCTGGCACTGAGGTCATAGGTCATGTGTCTGTGTATCAGTGATTGTCTTCTTTTCGAGTTGCAATTACCAAATTAAGTTGGGGAAAAATATCACTATCGTTGATTCTTTTAATGACATTTAAAATGAAAGTTTTGTTTTGGTTGTTGTAGTTCATTTACGTTGCACTAGAGCTGCACAATGGGCTATTGGCGACGGTCTGGGAAGCATCCCTGAGGATGATCCGAAGACATGCCATCACAATTTTGATCCTCTGCAGAGGGGATGACAGCCCTGCTTCGGTAGCCCGACGACCAGCACGCGAAGTCGAGCACTCTACGGTAGAACAGTTTAATGAGGACCAATACCACACACCCTCGGTCCCTACGCAGACTAATACAAGTGGTCAATGGCAAACTGACAGCAGCCAGTGATGCTTGACTTCGGTGATCTGCTGGGAACCGTGTTTTAGCGATCAGTCCACTACGGTACAGTTTTGTTTCGGAAAATTATTTAATATGATTGTTAATAGAAAGAGTATTCTTAATTTATTATTTTTGTTAAACGAAAAAATGCGGTTCATTGCTAGAACTGGGTACTTGTAATTCAAGAAGGAGAAGAATATCACGGATAACCACGCCTGTAACTTATGACGTCACAGGCATTGTCAGTGCCAGCTGATCATTTATAAGCAAAAAGGCACGTTAAAATTGAGCTAATTTTCTCACATAGATTAGAATGTTAATTAACGTGAAGTTAATTAAAAACAGCTCCGTATCACTTACGGAATTTGTTGAAATATAATTCCTATCTTTTATTTAGCTTAGATTTATTTTTTGTGCAATGTAGTAACCGTGATGTATTTTTGTTTTGTGTACCTGGTAACTTCTATGAATAATTAATTTATGTTCTACATGGCTCGGTGCCAGTATTTGGGTTAAGCAAGAGATATATAGTGAAAGAATTGAAATCTTTGCGAAAGAATCTTTGTGAAAGAATATAGAATGTGTCGCTTAAGAGAATTGATACTTGACAGATTTGGCGCACTATAAACAGAATGGAAAGAACAGTTGCTAACGTAAAAAAAAAACGCATAAGAATACGTATTTTATAAATCGCCAAATACAAATCCATATTCTTAGCGAGTCACTGAGATTTTTGAAAATATTTTAATCAAAATTTTAACCAAAATGATTTTTAAAAAAATAGAATGCCCGACATATCTCAAAGAAGCCAGATTACTGATGCAAATATAGTGTTATACAACGTCACCTATTCAATCGTTTTATTAAAGGAAATAAATACATTTTTAAGAGAAATTATAATATTTAGTTGCCTGTTGTTAACCAATGTGAATAATATACAATACATCATCCAGATTTAATTAAGAATAATACTATCGGAATAATAGTTTTCTTTCTTTGTCCTTCTCATTAAGTTGAAGAAAATATATATTAGTAAATTTTCTAATCTCAAAGGACTTATATTATACTTAAACTATTTAATAATACAATAAACTTAAAAAACCATAATTGAAAAGATTTTCATTTCTATTGTTAGTAATTTCTGCTGGGCGAAAAATAATTTTGTCGGCATGTGTTCAAATATAAAACAAGAAGAAAAATATTTGATATGTAATTATAATGGTTTTGTAGGAAATCAAGATAACAATCTTCGCCAATCTATGTATTACAACAAAAGAACTGAGATTATTTTCATATAATTGGGTTTGTAGTTTTATTATTATAAATTTAAGCCACTCTTTCTAATGTTCTATTTAAGAGTGAGAGAATTAGCAAAACTTCGAACTTCAGAAACATGTTGTTGTTTTTTTCAAATCTTTAATGATTTCACATTATTTTATTATATCTATTTAGTAAATATAAATAAATAATTACAATATTGGAATAATTGAAATTTATATTTTTTCTAAATTATGTCACAAATCCCATTTAAGAATATTGACCGGGAGTCATTTCCTGTTTTTCTGAACATTTATTCCATAGGTATTTTCTTTTAGCTATTCCGAATATTCCCATAACTCTGGCATGCATTCTGATTTAAAAATAAAGTTAAAAAATGGGTTTACAAAATAAAAACATAAAGATGTACTTTTTCCAAACATAAAACAAATTTTGAAAGGCTTAAGTTTTAGAAAGAATTCATTTTACAAAGAAAAAAAATCTTTTTTTTTTATCAAAGTAAAAATATATATAAAAGTAAGCCTTCCATGAATTTAATAGCTGGTACACTAATAGTCCTTTTTCAAAACGCTATTTTTCAGATAAAAAAAATCATATGGGATATTTTAATATATTTTGCCATCTCCCTTTTCTCTGTCGTGAACCCAGCGCTCGTGCACATGCCAAACAACACGCCAAACAAATACGCCAAACTCACAGGCTCAATTTGAACTAAATTATTTATATGTGGGAAATAACTCATTAATTACTAATGCAAAATCGTGCCATTTGCTACTTAACTCAAATTCAAATAGCGTAAAGAGATGGGATGAATTAAGGAATAAGACCATCGTTTCGCATAGGTGAAGAAGTATATTTGAATCTCTAATACATCTCCAGTGCATCTTTTCATATAGCCCAAATGTCGGTTAGCTTCCATCAAAAAGGATACTGTTTCCAGTAGAACAACTGAAGTCAAGCAACTCTGGCTGCGGTCAGTAAGCGGGTGGGTGAAAGCTTTGATCAGTCTGCTTAGGGACCGACGCTGCACTGTATCATTCCTCGTTAAACTGTTCTATCGTAAAGTGCACGATTTCGAACGCAGGTCGTCGGGCTACCAAAGCAGGGGAGCCATCCCCTCTGCAAAATATCAAAATTGTGATGGCATGTCTTCGGATCATCTTCAGGGATGTTTCCCGGACCATCACCAATAGCCCATTGTGCAGCTCTAGTGCGACGTAAACCGAGTGAGTACCCTATCTACCATTAAAAATTACTCCATAAAGACATGAACTGGAACTGCTCTTGTCTTCTGGGTTGGGTTCAAAGTTATAATGCTTATATAACACTGAAAAGTGGAATATTAAGAGTCACATATCTGCCTAATTGACTTGCTGTTTGATGATAGAAATAAGATAAATATTCAACGTTGGGAAATTCACCTTTACTTTTGAGAAGGTAGCTTCTATCACAAAAATAATGCTAAAAATTGCTCTATTGTTAATTTTGCTGGGGGTTCCTTTTCGTGATTTGTCAATTGCATTTTGCGTTGTCAGTTTAAAGAAAGACTAAATATTATACAAAATTCCATAAATATTGCGTGCCATAGAACCACTCTTTAATATATTCTTTAATCGCTACGCATTACTCGATTTCAGCCAGATTATTCTCCTAACCATTAACTTTCTCAACAGCATAGCCGAAACATTAAATGCGACATTGTTGAAATTAAATCCCCGCAGCAGTGTTGTTTTGAGATGTCTTTTGACGACAATCTGCGCGATATATTGCGTCGTGTCTATGTCAGTTGACACCTGAGGCAGGTATCAGGGCGGCAACCTTGGAAAAAAGCGGTTTCTGCCGGAAGTGCGGAGGTCACCGCTTCCTTTTTTACTTTGAGACTATACGTGTTACAGCAACGCTTCGCCTACTTGTTCAAGTCTTTTGCCCGAGTAACGCCTGCACTTTCCCTCGTACTTACTTTTTCCATGTTATCGAAAGTCTTTTTCTGGCACGTACTCAGAACAGGCAAACTTGTAACCACAGGCGGATGTAACATCCACCTCCGTCTGCGTTACATATGACAAGCCAACGTGACGTTCTACTGAAATTTTATATTTTGTTCCTGTTTTGAGTACTTCTTTGCTGACATTGGAAAGAAGTCTGAAGTTTCACATAACTACGACATACTAGTTGAATAATTGTAAAATGTCTTTGCGCTCGTAATATTTTTATCTTAAATTTTCAAACACAAATCAGAATTTAAGGAAAAATATAAATATGAATTAAATTAAAGCAAGAATCTCCTATTGTGAACAATAATACAATCTAATTAGGAATTATTTTATATAAAGTTTTTTTTCCTGAAAAAATAAATAAAGGAAGCTAGTGTAGCAATTAATTGAAGCGTAAGCTTGTCTGAATTTATATTTTAATTTAAAATAATAACAAGCTGGTAATCTTCTTATTTTATTTGAGTTTAGGAGAAAATAAGATCTTATACCCTATTTAAATAAAATTACAATAAGTAAAATTACAATATTGGAATAATGGAAATTTTTATTTTTTAAAATTACATCAAAAATCCCATTTCAAAATATTGGCCGGAAATCATTTTCTGTTTTTCTGAACATTTATTCGATAGGTATATTGCTTTAGCTATTCTGAATATTCCCATAATTCTGGCATGAATTCCGATTTAAAAATAAAACAAAAAAAAAACAAAAAAAAATGGGTTAACGAAATAAAAACATAAAGATGTACTTTTTCCAAACATAAAAACAAATTATAAAAGGTTTAAGTTTTAGAAAGAATTCATTTTACTATGGTTAAAGTGCGCAAGAATAAGGTACGTTGACATTTAACCAACGTTTTCAACAGCGTATTCCAAAAAAATAGTTTGTTTTATTTAACCATGGATATCGTTTATAAATTTGCTGTAAATATGATACAAGGCAAATTTTTAAAAAAAAGCAAATCATAACAGTTTACAACATTAACAAATGAAAGAAAATAAGCGATAGCAAATCTTAAATAATGAAAATACGGTTCAAACTAAATCCTTTTGTAAATGTTGTAAAAAAATGGATTACTAATTTGTAATTTATGACATTAATAGTTTTTATTTTATTTTATGTGGTTATCTTAATAATAACGTAGTTTTCTAAATTACTTAATGATTTCACAAGAGCAAATTGTGATAAAGATACGAACTGCATTCCAATATCTCAGTTACGATTAGAATAACCTAACCTAGTTGATTCGTGTTGTTATATCCGTTTAAATATTTAACTGATTATAAATTACTTAAACATTTAAGGAACAAACTTCTTAACATTTTCTATACAAAAAGTTTGCTATTTATTTCTTGATTCTATACATCCCAGTCATTTACACTTTATGAAAAATGGTAAAAGTGTATTCACCTCTTTAACCCCTTCCTTCTCGCTCCCGTGATATTGACGGGCTGGAGTGTTCAGTAGTAACGCGCCAATAAGAATAAAACTAATTCCTTTTGCTCGGAAAACATTTTATTTCTCATTTTACACGCCTGATGGCAGTACCAGGATATTTTTAAGGTAATTGTAGATAGTTAGTTTATTTTAAACTAGTTGCAGCACTAATCAAATACGTAATACAAATACAAAAGCCAAAAAAATAGGCACTTTTATGACCGTTTTCTTGAAAATTAACAGATCGTCAAGGGGTTAAAAGTTGTCTTCGCTTATCATCGTTTCCGGTTGTATTTTTTTCCGAGGAACTTTCAGATCCAACGACTGGTGCATTAGAATCTTTTCTGGATATTGTTCGAATAAACACAAAGTAACCACTACTTATTTTTTTTTTAAATTAAAAAAATCATTTTTTGTGGGATTTATCTTATTGATCAGAGTAGTCATCAGATCAGAGTGGATTATCTTTAGAAGATTCACGTGTCTGCATTCGTTTGAGCATGGCCCTGCCAATTGTTGTTTACGTTAAACAAAAATATCATGCATATTTGCTGCAAACTTAGTAAGATGTAAAGTTGAATGATTAATAAAAATCTGTTTTAATTTAACATATTTTTTAAAGAAATAGTCAGTTTCAATGATATCATGCTTCATCTTATAGTACAGAAATATGATTTATCTTTATAAGATTGAAGTCAATTCCAATGATATGATTCTAAGAGTCGACATTTTGGGTTAACAATCAACCAACCTTAGCAGCAGTTCATAAACGATTCTTTAAATTTTCTTCCCATTCTTCAATGCATGCCATTAAATACCTTCTTAATACGGGATTAAAATTAAGATCTTTTTTGTACGGAATTTGCAGGTGGATCTTTTGCAATTCATTTTCTCAGTTTTGTTGTTACAGCCTTTAATCCTGAGTTGGCTTTAGTGTATCTTCTAGTAATTGAAAAACAAAAATGTTTAAAAATGAGCAAATTTTTTTTTCTAAACGATGCTTGCTTATTCGAATTATCGTTTAGTGAGACAAGAAGGGCATCCCAGATCATTACTTTTTAAATGCTTGACAGGGTTGTTATGGACCCACCTCAAATAGACGGTTCTTATAATTCATTATTGATATTAAGTGAAAGGGGAGATGGTGGATAATTGTTTTGAGGGAACCGATAGAGGAAGGAAGACTCTCCAGGAAGAGATTGGAAGTTGGGTTGAGAAATCAATGGTCTAGGGAAGCCGCAGCTGCGAGTGATTGGCGGGGACATTGACTTATCACGATGGAATGCAAATGAGTGGAGCGTTTTCCAATTTTTCGGCGAGTTCCGGAGCTAATTAAAGATCAGATTGCGGCTGTACGAATATTGAGTGACCTCCGAGAGGTCGGTGGGTTCATAGCAGGGGCTATCCGTTATGTTTTCATTAAGCAACTTCTACTTTGAGTAATGAACTCTGCCATTCCATTGCGTAAAGGGGGGAGGGATATGGATAATGCGCAAGGCATGTTGCAATATTAGAAAAGGATGTAACCTAGGGTCTATTTTGTTGAAATTTTATTGCAGAAAATGGAAAAGTGAGTTTCAGAACAGAATGCAAGGTGGAAAAAAGAGGGGGAGGGGGAGCAACATTGAAAACATGACTGATCCTAGATAAAAACGAAATTGACAAGTTCAGTTATATATAAATTTGATTTATCATATTTAATTTAAAGTTTAAATATAGTTATATTAACATTTATTTTAAATAAAATAATTTATGGATTTTGATAACACAGTGGTTGAATAATTATTTTTTTTCGTCTTAAGAGATTTGATGAGTTAAACACCAAAAATAGTTTTAAACTTTGTTTTACTATTTCGAAAGTTTGGTAAAGTTATTGTTTCTTCATTCCGAAATTAAAACTGTTATGCTCATTATAATATGTATGGGCTACAAAGCATATAAAATTCAAATAAATATTTTTTTCCGAAAAAGTAAAATTTTTTTTTATTAGTTTCATATACATAAAGTTGCTTATTTCACTTATAGCTTTTAAATTTCTATATCCGTTTAAACAAAGTGTTCAACATCTATAAATCAAAGCTTCAACGTTTTTTTCTTTAATTTCAAAGCTTTAAACTGAGCACAATATGGAATAGCAAAGAATTAATAATGGATCAAAAGAGAAAAAAAAATTAAGAAAAAATTATTAGTCTTTAAACTGAGCAATGTGGAATAGTGAATAATAGTGAATCAAAATTATTAGTAAGAAAAATTATTGCTGTTATTTAATAAATTAGCATAGGTTCAATCGTCCAATTGATTTAAATGAAGGGGTCTACCATAGAAATCAAGTTAATCAGACTAATTTCATTTCTCCCTTAGAAGTATGAAATTCCAACTTAGAGGGAACTCCCCCCCCCCTTGGTTAAGTACCACTGTTTTAAACTATTTATTCTATCAATTTGGATTGGTCTCATTGGATTTTTCCCTCTCGCTGAATCCTGGTATGCAAGCTTTTGCAAATTTTTACCACTTGCTAAGAGGTTAGCACTTAAGAATTTGCCATTGGCAAAACTTGGATTTAATACTATCATTTTGGATGTACGAGTTTTGACGATTTTTTGAGCTATTTGTTTCTGAACTAATATGAGTTTACATTTATAGAATCATAGTCCTTTTATGAAACAGTGAAAAGCCTTGAGGGGAAAATGAAATACTAAAGAGAGGTGGTAAATTAATGAATTCTGCGATTAAAAGTAGTTCGTTTTAAAACTCATTTCAGGATAAAAGTAATCCTTTTTAAGTTAATTTTAACTAGTTTTAACAACAAATTTCAAAATATTTTGTCTTAAACTTAAACCAATTTTTTTAAACAATTACATTTATCCATCTTTCTTTCTTTTCTTTTCTTTTTGCAATATTTTTTAACGTTTTTAAAAAGCTTCAGTATTTTTTCGATTCTTCATAATTTCTATAATTTATGAGAAATATTAGATAATTTACTTTATCACAGAAATAACTTCGCATACTAAATTAAAGTTGCAAAATTAATTACTGATTTAAAATGTTTGAAAATACTAACTTTATTTAAATTATTTGTCACTGCTCTCTATCTTTTTTTAAAAAATAAGGACCCCACCCAGATGCATCTTAAACATTAACTATACTGTTTTCTTTTATAGAAAGCAGCAGAAGTACATTTTCCCTCTTGGACATCCCTGCATAGCAATACATTTTTAAGCAACTAATAAAGTAATGAATGCAAGAGTTGCAATATTTTTCTTGGCATGCAGATTACTGCAATAACTGCTTAACATAGTAATGTCTAATTTTCAGTTTCTTATTTTGTTACTAAGTGGAGAAAGGATTTGGTTTGTTCAAGAGGTTCGTAATCGTTTTTCTAGAATATTTAGCACTTGTAATACGTTATGAAATTTTTAAGATTCTTCTATAGTATTTTTAATGTTTAATGCTTTTTTTTTTAACTATTTGTAATGTTTCTTAACTGTTTAGAAAAAGTTGAATGGTTCGTAAAGCATTCCAGTCAGAGGGCTAGATTCATGAGTCATGAGTCAGTTGTCGTTCTTTTGTAACCATAAGTCGTTAGCAGTAGTTTAACGTTGCAACGCTATGGCTTTGGAGTCGGTATTTCGATGTGTTTGCAGGCCTCATCTACTCATCGGCTCAATTTGCTGCACATTCATCGTGCGTGACTCGGGACCTTGTGCCAATGAGTCCGCATTGATTTCTACTCCTCTGGTTGGATGCTGTCTTGGTGAGCTGTTGCGAATGAGCTTTTAGAGCTTGAAAATTAAGAGGTCCTTAAAGATAAATTAACATTCATCTTACAAATAATGAGCCGTTGCGGCGAATGAGCTTTTAGAGCTTGAAAATTAAAAGGTCCTTAAAGATTAATTAACATTCATCTTACAAATAATGAGCTGTTGCGGCGAATGAGCTTTTAGAGCTTGAAAACTGAGAGGTCCTTAAAGATTAATTAACATTCATCTTACAAATAATGAGCTGTTGTGGTGAATGAAATTTTAGAGCTTGAAAATTAAGAGGTCCTTGAAGATTAATTAACATTAATCTTACAAATAATGAGCTATTGCGGCGAATGAGCTTTTAGAGCTTGAAAATTAAGAGATCATTAAAGATTAATTAACATTCATCTTACAAATAATAAATCGTTTTTTTTTCGGATGTTCAATAAAATTTTTGTTTATAATCTCACATTGCTAAAGCTTGAATTTTCAAGACTTTGTTACAAAATAAGTAAAACAAGTGAATCAAAACAAAAATATGATAAAATTTTGAAAACACATCTTCGAAAAAAGTTCAAAGAAATATTATCTTTAAAAAAAATGATTTTTTGGTTGCAAAATATTACAGTACCATGTTGAAAATTAGTTTTGAATTCTGAATCAAAAAACTTAGAAGATAAAAGTGGAACATCTTGTTAAACCATTTAAAGCCATGAGAATAACAATAACAAAGTATAGTAATAATAATAATTAAAAACTGCAAAAGATTCAAGGAAAATGATTACCGAACTTTCGTCTAAATTGTTTTTAAATGATTCTCTTATCTTATCCAAATCGGGTATAAAAAGAAAATAATTATCATTTAAATGTACTCACGTAGATATCTACACGAGGTCAGTTCTATGAAATTTCAAGATATGATTCGATTACCCGAGACTAAGGAAGGATCCATCCTCACAATAATTGTTACTTGAAGATAAAGTGACAGCCGATTGTGCACGGCGCAAAGTAAATCCAACTCTAATGAAACAATAAATTGGTCATTAATCATGGTTCTTGACCGGTATCATACATCTTTGAAACAGCTACTTGTCAGGAAAGCAGTCCTCACAAAGACCTCTACAATTAACAGTGAAAGAACAACTAAAATATTAACTGGTTCTGTCAATTTCTGTGCGGGAAGATGAAAAATAATTAAGCTTGAATTGAAAAAGTTTTTTCGCTGGTAATAATGTGGATAATACAAAAATGGTGGTTTTGTTTGCAGTGAACGTAGCGTATCTTAATCAATCGATAACGAAAATTATAAAATACAGATGTGAAAACCTTTTTAAAGAGATCTGGCATTATTTTGGAAATTATTTAAAAATGCACTCAGTAAAAAATTCCGGATTAAATTACGATAAAAAGTTCTGGCACTTAGGGTGCCGGTATTTTTTTTACCGTAAAATCCATTTCTTTAACGGAACACGCAACGGAATGGAAAATCTGATATATCTTAATTTTTACAGTATTGATTACCGTAATATCACTGAACCACTCTAATTAAATAAATGTTGCAGTAAAATATTTTATGGTAAAAATGGATTTTAAAAATAATGCCCTTAGAGTGTAGGACCTTTATACCGTAATTTGATCCAGAATTTTTTATTATTATTAGTGCAAGCATTATTTTGAATTTTCGTGCCATTTTGTACACAAAATTTTGTTTACAAATCTTTCTGTCGTGTCCTGAATGTTGCCAAAGCAAGATAATAAAGTACCAAACTTTATCAAAGATCCAGATAACTGCAACCGCTAGCTCTGGTGCTTCAAAAAGAATTTCCTTCTATGGATCTAGAAGTAGCAATGTATTAAGCCTTAAAGTTAAGTTCAAAGCTGGGATCTAAGTTGAGAATCTCTATTTGCCCCGAGATATTTTGAGATAATAATTTATTTATTAAATTATTTTTAAAAATAATTCAAAAGTTGTAAGTTAAGTTCAAAAGTTTTTTTTAATTTTATTCTGAGAATACTGTTTCTCTACAATTTTTTTTATTTTATTATTTCGAATAAATTATCCATACTTCAGTTTATCTTCGACTTACATTGCAATTAGCATTTAAAATAATTAGAATATTAAAGATTTACCTATTCTTTCTTTTTTTTAAAAAATAGTCATGTATCGAAATTGAAAACAAAAGTTTTGATTCCTGAAAACAAATTGAGGTAAAATATCTCAAATATACACATTTAAAATTTCAGCTTTTGAGATACACTGCTTTTTAAAGATAAAAAGAATTGTAAAAAAGTGATCAAGGAGAAAAAAAAACATTCAAAGATTCAATGTCACTTGAAGTTCAATGAGAGGAAAAAATTAAACTCAGTTTTATTTCTCGCTCTAGTTCAGATAAAAACTATAATTTTTTTCTAATTTTAATAGGAACCAATGGCATTTTGAAATAAAAAAGCAAACAGACCTTTAAATTGAAAAAAAATATACTTCGAATCTCCTAAAAAATTGTTTACTATTGAACTTTCTTAGATAAAGAGGGATCTCTGAGTTGCAGATTTTCTAAAAATAAGTTTTTGTTGTTTTAATTTAAATTTCTAATTCTATATAGATATAAATGATTATCCAATTTTTTTTATTATAGCTGAGCCATTGTGAGCTTAAAATAAGTTAAGCCAATCTTAAAATAAACTAAGCTTATAGATAAACTAACAAAATTTAACGCATGTTATCATAATTTTTTTTCCCAACCTGGCTGCAAGTTATTTTCCTAGTACCAAGCAAGTTATTTGCGAGATATTTTTATTATCTAAATTGCTAAAAATAGTTTTTTTTATCGTATAGATTAGGAGATTTCAAAAAATGTGAAAACTTTAACAAAAAAGCAAGCTATTAAAAGCTTAAAGCTTATTTAAAAGCTTTTTTTCCCTGAGAAAACACTATGTAAAATAAACTCTCATTTAGTATTTTGATTAAAAATCTATTTAAATATTTGAAAATACTAACATAACATTCAAAAATTTTAATATCGAAATGTAAAAATGTACAATTAAGAAAAAGTGTTCAAAGAATCGTAAAAACTTATGATTACATACAAAGAAACCTATTCGGAGATGAAGACACTGAAGTTTGTAATACTTTCCACGATAACTTGATTATAAGATCAACTTCATATTTTTTTATAACCGTCTTTGAATAACCGATCCAATTTTAAGTTTATGTCTACCAATGTTCAATTTCGTAGCCTTGTATTTTTGAACCCCATTCAGAAAACAAGGGAATTCTTGGGTGGAACATTTCAAGACATTTGCCTTCGTGGAGGACTTTTTGATGGAACTACCAGACATTTGCGTTACATGTAGGAGAAAACCGCGAAAACTTCTCACGATTAGCTTGACGGCGAGGAGACTCAAACCCAGATCCGTCTACCGCTGAGGATGTCTTACGTCAGAATAGCCGGGTGCAGAATTCGTATTGACCAGCTGTCGTTAACTTCATATTTTATTTAAAATCCTTGAAACGATTTTGGAATATTAATTTTTTTTCCAGAGAGTTAGTTCTATAATTTTTAAAATGAATTAATCTTAATAACTTTGCCTACATTTGGCCCATTCCTTTCTCCGTTTGTCTTAAAAACCAAAATATTGCAAACTTTTTACACAAGTTTCTGGATAACTGTTATTACTTTTATTTTTTCACCCATCTACTTCGAACAAATAATTCATTAGCAAATTTAATAGTACATAAAAAAAATATCTAAATCGTATTAATATCCCCATTAAAACCATAAGTGTTGGATATTTAAATGGTAGCCATAAATCATTACTTCACTTGTGTCATAGGAAGGCGGCAGAGAAATGATGCCGAATCATTAATGATCTCTCCATGCCTAATGAGAGGTCAATTGACCTTAAGAAAGAGGTCAAAAGTAATTTAAGATCATAAAGATCTCGTTAAGAGACGGAGATCAATACTTATACTAATGCTATATGATCACGATGATGAGATAATTTTAATTCCCGGTGTCTCTTTAAAATTTATAGTGTTATTTTACAATAATATGGTAACAATTTCTATTTGTTGTATGTCGTTACTAATTGCATAAATAAAAAATAATTATTGCTGAAATGACACTTGAGAAATTTTATTTAAAAAGTAAGTAGTTTATTCATAAAGGAAAGTGTATAGAATTTTGCATTCAATGAATCAATTTCTAACTGAATAACATGGGAACAATTTGATTTCACCGTCGTAAAAATAATCAGATTAAATGACATCAGATTACAAATCAAATGCTCAAAGGATTAGTGTAATTTTTTAGATTATTACTATGCTATTAAAGTAATTCAATAGAAAGGATTTATAGCAGGGCTTGGAACATTAATATTAAAAATATATTTCTTATATAAAAACATTTTATCATTTTTCCTAATTTTTTTTTCATGAATTGCCACGAGAAAAATAAATTACGTTATTTGGAGAAAGTTTTGTAAAACTAAATCTGTTTGAAATTTTATAGAGACATTTCAAAATTCACTAGTTCATTTAGTTACGTTATTTAAAACTAATAACACTGGAGAACAAATTTTCTGTTGCATTTATACAAACACTTGATCTTGCCTAATTCGGTTGTGGGGATTTCAAATCTGAAATTCTTTTTGCTCCCAAAGCTACATGTTTTTTTATTACATAACATTTTTAGTCCATTTTGACGAAAGATACAAGTTTTGAAACGTTATAAATAACAGTTTTTGCGTCACTGCTGCATTGCAAAAAAATCGTTTTTTAATTTTAAAGTTTCAATTGTCAGTGTTCCAGTAGTTTTTTATTAGTGGTTTATGTTGTAACACTGTTAAGCTTTTGAATACAAATTTAACTTTACTATTGAATGTTTAAAGCGAGTCATTTTGTGTCGATCATTTTGTGTCGATTTTTTTAATATAATCTCCTTTCATCTCGAAACATTTCTCCCAGTCTTTCGCCAACATTTTAATGTCACCCGAAAATTAGGATTTTTGAAGGAATCTCAAAAGAGACACATGTTTGGTCGATGACCTCCTCTTCAGACATGAATCTTGGTCTACCGAGCCAAATTTGCTTTCAAGTTTGAATTAAAATTAAAATGAATCACTGTCTGCGAATCTGAAGAATATTGTTGATGTTGTAATGATTTTAGTTTTAGTTCCATAGATTTTACCAATGAAACAGCGCAAATGTGACACACCAGAAAGGTACTGGGTTTGAATCTCGGACAAGGCATGGTTGTTCTTTCATTCTCTTTACTATCTGTCCTTTCTATAGGAGTAACATTGGCCCACCTAATATGATGCCCCTGAAAGAGTGGCCAACAAATCCGTCTTACTAATACCTGAATGACGAGTGTCAATCGAGTGGGCATTGGAAGAAAAAATAATGCGAACATCAACTTATGGAGTTTTTAAGAACTAATTAAAAAACCCTCATAATATGTTTTATCTTAATATTGTAATTAATCATGCAGTAGGTAATAGCAACTGATAAATCTAACAAACTTAACAATTAAATTAAAATAAAGTACCTAATGAAGAAAATTTCCCCAAACGCATATGGTAGCCGTATCAGTAACTTTAATTTTAAGAGATACCTAAGCTTATTTCTGTTTCTTTTTGTTTGCTTTCCTTCCTATTCCGTGTTGACAAAGGTTTATAAGCCTTAATTGAGCACACAAGCCTGCAAATATATGTTGTACCACTAAACCAATCCCATTCCTTGCATCTGTTTTCCCTCGTAAAACCTTTTTGCAACCTTTTGTAATCACGTTGTTGTCAATCATACATTGGCTAATAACAATTGTTATATCTAACAAATTAACAAAGCAAGCTTTGAAATAATGAAAAAATTACTCCGACCGCATGACAGCAGATCAGTAACTTGGATTAAAAGAGATACCTAAGCCTATTTCTGTTTCTTTTTGTTTGCTTTCCTTTCTATTCCCTGCATCTGTTTTCCCTCGTAAAACCTTTTTCGCGACCTTTAACAAGTTATTGTATAAGCTAATAACAATTGTTATAACTAACAAGCAAAGTAACTAATAGAACAAACTTCGAAGCAATGACAAAATGTCTCCAAGCGTATGAAATCCGTATCAGTAACTTGAATTTTAAAAGATACCTAAATCTATTTCTGTTCCTTTTTTTTCCTCCAATGAAAAAAAAAATGTAGAAAGTAGTAGTACAAATAACGGGTTCTACAACTCGTACATTTTCAATTTCGTAAAAGGATCAAGGGAAGATTTCAGAAAAGGGTTTTTCCTCTTCAACTAGCACATGGTGACGGAAGGCTGCAATATGTGAATTGCGGAATAGAAGGAAATAATGGACCCGCCTGGGTCTCGGGTCAACCCTCTCATTCTTGGGAGGATTTCGAATGGCACCAGAAGATTTGCATAATACTCTTAAGACCCGGGCTTCTCTTCCAAAAGTATCCCTGCCATTTTCTCTATCGCTTAGCCGTCTTTTTTCCAACAGCCTGCCATATTCTCGAACGTGTGGGAGGCTCCTGCAGGAAAGGGGTTTTTAAAATGTGTTTCGCCTCCTCTTCAAAGGCCCCTTCTGTTACCCATAGCGGATCGGTAGACACAGTTTATGCAAAAGAGCTAACTCTGATGGGTGAATGCTTTTACATTTATCTATTCCCTCCTTCAACCTTTTTTTTTTTTTTTTTTAACTTAATGCCATCGTCGTTTCAAAAATAATCTGAAATTTTTAGAAGTATTTTCATGATTTTAATTTGTAGGAATCGAAAGCCTAAATGAACTGAACAACGAACATTTTAAGCATGGAAAAATTATGAATTAAAAATCGTATAATAAGTATGTTAAAGTTAGTTCTCGTGAACTTATTACTGCCTCTGTCCTAATTTGTAAGAAAAGTAAGCCAAAATAATTCGAACTGTTGTTGTCTCTCAGTGTTAAAACATGGATAAGGAATGAATTTAAATTACAATCAAAAATAACAATTAAAAATATAAATATGTTTTTGCACAGTTTACGAACTATTATTGATCCTTTATATTTTTTTCTACACATTGTCATCGTCGTTTTAGCAACATTTTGATGAATTCTTTTATTGTACTTTCATGATCCTAATTTGTAAAAGCTGTGAACCTAAATGAACTGAATAATGAAAATATTGATCTTATTTTCCAGATTCTTGTCTCTCAATATTTATATCTCATTATAGAAAAAATATAAATTGAAAAGTTTAGTGAAAGAATGGTCAAGAGAATTGAGATTTTTCACTTGTTAAACCATGGAACATTAATTTATACCAAGTTTTTAAATTTCTCAGAGCTCAGTGAGTAAGGTAATCAAATCAATCGTAGGGAAAGAATATTTTCACTGTCTTTGGAAACAAACTATCGTCAATTAACTTTAGAAAAAATATTTTTATAGCTAATCAAAACTTTAGAAGCTATGTTATTATAAAGGGATTTTAAAAGAAATTTAGGGATTAGGGGTTTAAAGTTTACCATTTGAAAATCAGTGAACCATAAATAAAGGCAAAGCTTAATTTTCATTTCATGTTGTCAACATACAAGCTTTAAAGCAAATTTACATAAAATCACTAATCTGACTTAGAACATTCTCTCGGATTTTAAATTTAAATTCCTATAAGAAATACGTTAAAACGAGCTCTTAATTTTCGTGCAACTTATAAACTATCTCTGTAACATAATTTTTTGCTTTAAAAAAAAAGTGATAAGATTTTTTTTCTAACAAATAATTACTACCTATGTCATATTTAAAAAAATATTTTATATTCATGCATTAAAATAACTAGAAAATGATGAAAAATATCTTATCAGATAATAGTTGGAAAATAGTTCAAATTTACTTGAAATTTGTTTGAAAAAAAGTTTATTTCATTATTAAAAAGAAATGCTGAATAGAAGAACGTGCAGCTTAGTTCAAGCAAAATGCTTGAACATACTACTACATGTATTTTGTAAAAAAAAAATTTTTTTCTTCTCTCTTAAAATACGTGCATACTTCCGACTGAAAGTACGTAAATGTGTTTTTTAAATGAAGATATATTTCAAATATTAGGATAGTGTTTGTTCACTCTAGCATTCATTATCCTTAGTAATTGATTCTAAATTGTTATTTGTTAAAATTAAGGCTATTTATTATTATTGATAAAAAATCAAATGCATAAATTTTTTTTTAAGAAAAAGCTCCAAAACTTTTTTTCTAAAATAAATTAATTGCTTCAAACTTTTTTGAATAAAGTATATTTTTCAAATTGTTTCGAATTTTCTTTTCTTTCTTTTTTTGCTTAGCTAAAAATTTCATTTTTATTTCGGAAAATAAACTTATACTTTTTTTAATATTCTTAAATTTGAGATTAATCATTTCCGATGTGAATATTTAAAGTTAGGACTTCAAAACTTGGAAGTCAGAACTCTTTTTGCTTTTTTCAGAATACTTGAATAAAAGACTAAAAAGCTCGAGAACATGAATATTCTTTATAAGTCATTCTTTATACAAACACTTACTTATTTTTCTATCTTTTCAAGTAGTTTTCCATGAAAATAAAGCCCTATAAAGTGCTTTAAAAAAGTATATCAATTTCTTCTTTTTTTTAAGAAATTAAGAAATTAATTTATTTTGCAAAGTATTTGTAACAGCGTCGCCAACCTGATTTTGATTAAAATTAAGAAGAATAGAATAAAACATTTAAAATGGTTTAGGGAACTATAGTAAAATCAAGCTTTATAAGCTAACAAAATCATTAAAATGTATGATGCACTTACTTGTATCCAACAATTCAGGTGAACAATGTATATTTATTTATTTTATTCGTAATACATACATTTGCAGACTTATGTGCTCAATTTTAGGCTTATAAACCTTTGTCAAACAGAAGAACAGACAGCACAATACAGAGAAGACAGCACGAAGATACATCCAGAGTAACAGCGGGATCCGAACACGTTACCTCCCACGCTTTGCACAGCGTTTGACGGGCGATACCGCTCGGACAGGGATGCTCCCCACAATGTATTTTAATTATTAGAAAGTCTTATCAACTGTTTCACCGGTTGGTGAAAGTTGATATCTCCTGGATTCGAATAGAACAGGAAACCAAACCAACATACTACAGAGCTCCCTAGCCGAGTGGTCTTGCCGTTCCGTTAAACTTTCTGAAGTGCTGAGGTAACGGGTTCGAATTCCACCTAACCCTAGACGTGTTTCTGTGATGTCCTTTTCGAACTTGTACTGTCTATTCTTAAACTTGACGAGGACTTTTAAGCTGAAATTTATAATGAGCACACAAGCCTGCATGTGTTGGGGCAAAAATAAATAAGTTGATAATACTAAAAACCGAACAAACTATGCAGGTCAGCAAGGTTATGAGTTCGTGAATCCTATGAACAAAGCAAAACTCTCTAGAGTGTTTCAGCTTAACAAGTGAAAATCGATTTCCAAAAAGCCGTGAGTTAGTTGCCCAATCCTGATCGTGGTCAGCGTTCTACGAGTTTGTCTCTGACCTGTGGAGCTGCTGAATAAACTGATCTTTGGACAAATAGTATGTTTAATATACCTTACTTTTCCTGGCTCTCAATAAAAGAGCATGCTTATTTTCAATTGATTCCGCACTGAACTCATCGTAAAGGGTTCCCAGTAGAACACCGAAGTCAAACATCACTGGATGCTGTCTGTAAGCTGGTGGGTGACGTGACCAATTTGATCTGGATCCCTGTTTAGGGATCCAGGGTGTGCGGTATCGGTCCTCGTTAAACTGTTTTACCGTAAAGGCGACTTCACACGCAGGTCGTCAGGCTACCACAGCAGGAGAGCCATCCCCTTTGCAGAGGATCAAAATTGCTATGTTATGACTTCGGATCATCCTCGGGTATGTTTCCCAGAGAGTCGCCAACAGCCCATTGTACAGCTCTAGTGCGACGTAAATAAAGTACCTACTTACCTACCAATCTTGAGTTCGGCACAATGTGACTGAATCCATCTTTTTTGCCACTAGCCTTCAAATTCAATTTATGATATTTCAGAACTAAAAACTTTAGAACTAGAAACTTTAGTTACTAAAAACTTTTAATTTATTTCCTGTATGAAGATTTAATTTCATGATAATAATTAGATATGGATAATTAAAAGTGATATGGTGATTAAGAAAAAAATTGCTGAGTAATACAGTAAAAAGGAACAAAGCAGATATAATCCTTTTTGCCTCCATTTTATTTAAAAAAAAATTCTTTCTTAAAGATTTTAGTTATATATTTAGATTTAAAAGCTCAGTATTCGTTGGATAACTATAGTCACATTTCGTATTTATTTATAATTATTCCCATCACTTACATTAATCACTATTTTTTAAGCAAGATATTTTTTGAATGCTATTTTATCTTCAACTACTTCAAGGTCTTATGCCATTTTGCCCTCAAAATGCTATGCATTTGATTTTTTTTCCCCTACATTGCTTTTTTAACATAATAAATATGATACGTAAAGTTTTAATTTAGTGTCTTTATAATTTAAAAATCGTTTGAATCGAATAAAGCATAAAACAACAGTCTTTTTAATCATAAGCTTGCATAAAAATGAATGATTTAATCGCATAATCTATCAGAAGTTAATTACATAAACTTGCAGCAGATATAATCACCAGACAATGCCCTGATGAAATAAAATTTCATACACTAGATTGAAATAGGAAACATAATTATAAATTTGAAAAATTCCTACTTTATTATGATTATTTAAAAATCATTTGAATCCAACAAAACATAAAATCCATAATCTTTTTAATCACAAAGTTGCAAAGAAATGAATGATTTGAAATCGCATAGTTTATCAGAAGTCAATTACATAAACTTGTAACAGGTATAATCACCAGAAAATGTCCTGATGAAATAAAATTTCATATACCAGATTGGAAAGGGAAACATCATTATAAATGTGAATGATTATTTAAAAATCGTTTGAATCCAACAAAGCATAAAAATCCATAATCTTTTTAATCGCTAAGTTGCATAAAAATGAATGGTTTAAAATCGCATAATTTATCAGAAGTCAATTACATAAACTTGTAACAGGTATAATCACTAGAAAATGTCATGATCAAATAAAATTTCATATACCAGATTGAAAAGGGAAACATCATTATAAATGTGAATGATTATTTAAAAATCGTTTGAATCCAACAAAGCATAAAAATCCATAATCTTTTTAATCGCTAAGTTGCATAAAAATGAATGGTTTAAAATCGCATAATTTATCAGAAGTCAATTACATAAACTTGTAACAGGTATAATCACTAGAAAATGTCATGATCAAATAAAATTTCATATACCAGATTGAAAAGGGAAACATCATTATAAATGTGAATGATTATTTAAAAATCGTTTGAATCCAACAAAGCATAAAAATCCATAATCTTTTTAATCAGATACATGCATAAAAATTAATGATTTAATCGCATAATCAATTAGAAGTCAATTACATAAACTTGTAACAGGTATAATCACCAGAAAATGTCCTGATAAAATAAAATTTCATACACCAGATTGAAATGAGAAAAATTCTACTTCAGCGGCAATAATATGAGGGATATTGAATCCTCGAACGCAGCTAAGCCAAAGCCGACGTTGAGAAAATGCAAATGAGGGAGACGGGTCCGTGGCACAACGTTTTCCGCGGATTACAGTGTCAGATCTACGGGCTCAGGTGTTTATATAATGCAATCTCAATCCGTTCCCTATGCAAAAGACATGTAGACCCCCCTCTGCAACCAATGTTTACACCCACCCCTTTTGGAAGAGAAGACTGAATATGATGTATGGTGCCACAAAGGCCAGCTTTATGCCTTCATCCAAATCTGATTATTGGTCCAAAAACAATGCGCGGTATGGTTACAGTTATATGTTTTGCATTCTGTCATTCTAGAGGAAGCCCCAGACCAATCTGTTGTTTAACGTGCGAAACAAGAAAGGGGTTTGAGTGAGGGGTATTAAGGGGCGAGGATACAGTGTTGTGACTGATTGTTTTGTCTTGTGTGTATTCTTTTTATAAAATCTTAGGGTCTTTTTTTTTGTTTTAGATGTTTCTGTATGGTCTTAAAAAAGAATTCAACTTTTTTGCTTTTTTTGAATAACGTTTAGACATGTTTTCTTGTTGCGTTAAATAGTATTATTTTTTTAAAACAAGTATCTTGCATTTTTTTAAACAAACATCTTTTTATCGTAGATTGTTTAACTTCAGCAGGAAGAAAAATTTTAATCTGTTAAAAAATCTAATTCCCTTAGAAGTAATTTTTATAAAACTTCAAAATAATAGAATTAAATAATGAGTACACAATAAATAATCCCAAGAAACTAAAGCTTAAAGATATATATAAATCAGTCGTTGAACAGCCGGCCCAATTTTTGGGTTTACGACTACTAATGTTCAACTCTGTAGCTTTGTAATTTTGAACCAATCCAGCAGACAAGGAAACTCCTGGATCAGTACCCCCGGAGGTATTGATTTGTTATGGGAACATGGAGGACTTTGCGACTCGACATATTTAACGTGCATCAGTCAACATCTTTGGCCGGTTGCGGTTGAACCCACGAACTCTTGGACATGGGCCCAGTGCCCTACCAACCAGGTTATCTCGGCCAAAGCGTAAAGATATACTTGATAACATAAAAATTCTCATTTTGTTCAAAAATATAATGAAGGTGGTAAAAGTCGGAATGTTTTAAGCATTCAAAAATAGGCGCCCATTCTCAAGACTCGCCAGGTTTCAATGAGGAAAACAAAAGAGATTTTAAATAGAAAATGTAAAGTTGCCAATGGAAAATGAAAAATAAATAAGGTGAAAGACACAACTACAAAAACCGCTCTTCAAAGAAAACCCTCAGTTATTCTAGTTTTGTTTTTTGCTTTCTTTTTCGTTAGCAACTTTACATTTTCTATTACTCATTCATGTTTGGCTATTCCTGAGAATCGGAGTCTATTCAGGAGAGCTCGAACCATATCTACTTTCATCACCTTCATATATTTTTGAAGCAATGAAGTTTTGTTACATAATCAAGTATGAATCAAATGTGTAGTTTGTTTTAATTCAGCCTCAGTTCGCAGCCATTTAACTTGATTACCGAATATCCATAATAATTGTTTTGCTTTTTAAGTTTGAAACAGTGTAATTTTGAAACTGTTTCAGAAAATAATACATTACTTGAGTTAACTACCAGGATGAAGTAAATATCGCAAAAGGAGTTCGTAAAAAACATAATCTGTGTATGCGTTAGATACGAAAACTTTGTTTATCTGCGTGGTAATGGTATTAATTTAAAAATATACAATCGCAAAAGGTTTTTAAGTGAATGCTTTCTTAGTTACTTTACTTAAAATGCAATCAGTTTCAATATAGAAATTACTAGAGAGAATTTTGTATTTGAGTAGAATTACTAGAGAGATAAATTGCTTGAAAAATTACTAGAGAGAGAAGACGCTTACAGACAATTAGAAATCGAGTATTGATATGTTCTATCAGAGGAAAGGCAGAAGTCCATAAGTGTGTTTTAAAGCAGCATCCATAAAAACTTCTAGTAAATATTTCTTTTATTATTTAAAAAAAAAGTATTTAAAAGAATGGGGAAAATTATCAAAATATATCTAAAAAAAATTTTTGAACAATTTAAATACATAATTTACAAAAAAGAATATTAAATTTGTTACTGATAAAATACAACTGAATTTGTTTGGAGAAAAAAAGATCTCATATCTAGTTTTTTGAAAATGTTTTGTTAAAAGACATTAGCAATATTTTTATATTGATATAAACATAGCACGAATTTAATAATGCTTTTTATATCAGTTGTTCTTCAACTATTCTCTCTAATAATTTCATGTTTACACACTCTATAAATTAATATTTCATGAGCTCGACTTGAATATCACTACTCTATAATAGATCTAAAAATATTAATCTTCGTTTGCTGCAACTAAATCATTCACGATAATTTGAAAGAAAGAGCGAAACGTTCTTAACAATGACAAGAACTAAAGTAAAAGAAAGATCATCCCCAACATTAATCCCTAAGTGTGAGGAATGAGATTGATTACAGACTGAATTAAAAAAAATAAAGACAACTACAATTCTTCAAATAATACTCCCCTCTTCCAAAAAATATCTGTCTATTTGGCGGGAGAGAGGTGAAAGTTGCTCTTCTTCTCCATTTGGCTGATTAAAAGTTGGCCCTCTTGGCGATCGATATCAGAATTTCTCATTTTCTGTGTAATTAGCGACACCGGTCGAACCGGAAGCGGCCGACCGGAACAGGGGGCAATGGCGTGAGACGAGAGATAGACGCTCATTTGCCTTATAACTTTACGGCTAATTAACGTTATAAATTAAACACTGAAGTGGGCAAGGGGTGAGCACGTGACCCTTGTGTCTTCGTTAAAGGAAGGGGGGCGAATTGCAATAATAGGGCGAGTGAAGATGAATCGAATCGAATTTTGTCTAGAATCGAACTGATTGAAGAAATATTGTCTCGGGTCACTAAAGTAAGTGTTATTAAGCGATTTGAAACAACGGCTGAGGTGGCGTTTGAGTTAATGAAAATTATGTGTTACACTTTTTGGTTTGATGTATTATGTATTCATTAATCATACATAATGCAAGGTGTTCGCGCGTTTTTAAAAAATCAATAATAAGCTACAAAACTACTTCATGTTTAAAAGATTTTTAAATAAGCATTTGCTTGCTACATTAGGCCTGGTTTACTTGGTAATACTCCTTGTTTCATAGTGGACTCATTTAGACAAAAAAAATAAAATTAAATTTATAAGGTAAAACTGTGCTTAGAATTGATTATACAGGACAGTCACAGGAAATTCAGAAATCGGGGCACTCTGTATTGATACCTTGCTTGATACTGCTGCTATCTTAAAAAGATGTTACATTAAAGCAAGTTTTCATTTAAATTGAGCCATAGTATCAAGTGATAAAATTTAGGAAATATGTTTATGTTGTGTAGATAATGATTTCTAAAAGCTAACAATTTTCACTTGCTTAATTAAACTAAAAATCAGTGGAAGAAGTAGAAAATCTAAACTTTAGTGCTGTAATTTAACCAAGATGAATACAAATTTCTATTGCTAATGCTATGAACGCTAAAATAAATTTCCGAAAACTGATAAAACAGATTTTTTTTTGTTGAAATAAATGTTATTGCAACATGTAGTTTATCATACAGAGATGCCAAATATATATGAATCTCAATTTCAAATTTTTTGCCGTTTACGTTGATTATTCTTTAGCACGATAGTATAGTTGATTCTATTTTTGGTGTTGGTGTAAACTTAAATTTTTGCACAGTGCATGTATCACATTTTTTACTTACTTTTCCATTGTTATAGTTTTATTTATTTGTTTATTTTTTTATTTTTCGTTTACTGATAAGACATATTTTCATGTGCACAGAATCAATTTATAGCATCATTGCAAAAATATTCCGTTTAAAAACAAGAATATTTTTAGCAATATATTTGCTGATAACTCTTTCAAACAGTTGTTATTTTTTTTTTCAATTTTGTACAGTTCTATTCTTAAAAGTGTATATAGTTTACCTCAACACCAGAAATGGTGGTAACTCTATACCATACTTTTAACAGTGCATGAGAAATCAAAACTACGACTACAAACATCAAAACCATTAACAAGTATAAAACAAAATGGCTTTGATCATTAAAAATGCGATCATACGATTAAGAATAAGTTATATCTAGTCATTTTAACCATGTTACGCTTAACTGCTGATCTAACTTAATGCTTAATAAGATTTAACATGTTTTCTTTTTATGCTACTGAGGTATTAAAAGACAACTTTAAGAAAAACTCAACAAAATTCTTAAAGCCATAACCATGACGACGACAATAACAAGATCAACAATCACAATTCTTCACGTACTGCTAAGCATTTTTGTTTTAAACCATGAAAAATTGAAACTACGACTACCAACCCAAAAAACCATTCCAAACTAGTATAAAAACATATATATCAGGAATGGAAAGAGTAAAGAAAAAGAAAAAGGAGATGGTTTTGACCCAACTCGAGCTTCCAGACGTTGCCACAACGAATTTCCTGTGTGAAACACCCTCAAACCTCCGACGCAGGGCCGGCAATCCCTACGGGTGCAAAAAGAAGAGCGACGCAGATCCCTTTAGAAGATGCAGATCACGTAGTCAGGGTCTTCTACCGCGCTGCTACGAGAAATGAGGCAGCTCAGGGTTTGGAGTCGTTACCAGTTGATGGAAGAACGTGTTTCTTGCGGCTACACACGGCTCAAATTTAGATGGAGAGAGATTTTTTTTCTTTTTGCTTTATGTTTTGTTTACTTTGTTGTTTCATTTTTTACTTTTTATGCTGAACTCTTCCTTCATTCCTGCAGCATTACTTTTTCTTTTTGTTTTCTTTCCTTGCAATTGGTTATGGAGTCCTGGAGAAAAGGCTTTAGTGGAAGGTTAAGGTTGGAGAAGATGAAGGAAAAACCTTTTTCGTTGTTTGGGTTCATTATTGTGTTCAGAAATGGGGATAGTAAAAGGCCGTTGAGTTTTAATCGTGGTGCGAGCTAAATGAGAAAAGCATTCCACATTTCTTTTTGTTAATGCTCTTAAAATTCTTATTATTATAATCGATACCATATATTTTCTATCATTATAGTTCACAATATTATTAATTTTGAAATGTTAACCTTAAATTATGATTCATGCTTGCAATTCATACGAAGCTTGATGATGATATTATTGATGTTCTAATTTGTAGCAGAATCAGACAGAGTGAAATGCAAAATACTTTTTTTCTAGTTACTGTTTCGAGGCGATTTCTGGAAATGTTACTAGTTTAAGCATAACCAAATTTTGTGCAATTTCCAAAATGTAACTGCATAGTAATATATGCTTTAAGTTTTTTTTTTCAATAACTAAAATTCAACTTTTCAACTTCTATCAACTTTTGTAATTTTGTTTTTTATGTTTTCTGTTATGTTTTTTTTTTATTTATTTATTTTTATTTTTATTATTTTTTATGAACTGATGAGAAAAATAATTTTGACAAAAAGCATTAACTAATATAATAATAAGAAATAATACTTGGCAACTTAAGTGTTATTTTCTTTTGCGCGAAGTTATCTTTTTTTGAACTTCAAGAATTATGTACAAACAGGCAACAAAGATATCCTTGATAATGTACGATTAATCTAAGACATTGATCATGAAATTACAAATTTTTTGAACCAAAGTGACTGTGTAATTTCTCTAAAATTTAACAGCGTATTTTTTCGGAGCTCAAATCCGAGTTCATTAAAAAAAACATACTGCATTCTCTGAAGATGCATTTTTGTGTCTAAATATACTCGTAAATCTTTACTATTAATGTCTAGTTATTGCTAATACTTAACTACCAATCCATTCAGCTCCAAGGACAAAGCACGACGGACAAAATATCTCAGCTAATACATTTATTATTCATTTTACTAAATTTGCTTTTGTTTTCATATTTACTTTAAAACGTTTTGTTACTACTATTTTGCCATGCAATAGAAAAATCAAAGTAAGCTACTTAAAATTTGAAATTGAGATTTTTATACATTTGGTATTTTCGTATTAAACTATTGATAATATTGCAATTTTTTTTTCTTTTATAAATTTTGTTTTCTTAGTTGTTTGAAATTCTGTTTTAGCGTTCGTATCATTATCAATAGAAAGAAAAAAAATTGTCAAACTACTTTTCTCGAAATTTATAGTAAAGCACTTAAGTTTTTCTACTTCTTTTTTTTCCCTTTTTCTTTTTGATAGCTGCATTGCAATCGTAAATGTTTCATCTCTATAAGTGCATAATGCATTTATAAAGATGAAACATTTACGACTTAAAAGTAATAACATTATGTGAAATTAAGCAAAAGAATGCATGGTCGTAAAAGTATTTATTAATATTAAGTTTGAATATTTTTTTTTATTTACATATATATTCGCACACATTGTCCAGTGACTTAAGAGAGAAACAGTTTTAAATGTTCGCAAATATACTAATTTAAATAAATTATATTTTTATTACTTATACAAATTCAATCAGCATTAATGAATAATTTTTAATTGTTATTTAATTATTAATAAAAATTGTTGATGAATAATTATTAATGAATAATTATTAATAAAAATATTAATTATCAAAATACAATGAATATAATTTTTCAAAGTGCGAATGAAAATCCGTTTCTGTCACTGTGTTTAGGTGTGGTGGGCCCGTAGAATATTTTGTACTCTGATTAAAATACTCCAAACCTTTATTTAAAATGCATTTACGTTAGAAACTCGTTTACTTTCGAAAGATATGCAGGTTTTAGTAGGTGTGTGTGTTCATGATTTTGTGACACTTGTTAAATGTCCTTCACTGTCATTAAAAGTCCTTATTTTAAAATTGAACCAAGATATTTTACCTACGTAATATTTTATTCAAGTCACGTGGGCAAAGTGGTTAAGGCACTGAACTGTCATTGAGAAGAACTGGTTCCAGATAAGATTCCCAGTAGCGACTTCAAGACCACTCAGTTTCAGGTCGATGGGTACTAGCTGGTCTAGAAAGTAAAGACAGCCTGTGCGCAGTGCTGACCACATTGCTTACAATCATACCGTTGGCCACGAAATTGTGGTGCCTCAACCTCCATGACCCTCCTGGCTCACAACGGGCTGTTGCGGGAATGCTTAATATTCCGCCGGGCCCACAACGGGCTGTTGCTGGAATTGTTCATTCGAAATTTGTCTACGCAATATTGATTCTACGTAGAGAGTTTGTCGCGTGATATGATTACAAAATTGTGTCCCCAAAATACATTTCCATTGAATAACACAAAGAAAAACTAATTTGTTGTAAAGGAAAGAAATCGTGATTTGATTGTAGTTGAGTCTAGAGTCGATGGTTTAAAAATTTAGATGGCCCTTTTGTCTAAGTGGAAAAAAAAAGAGAAGTAGTGAATAAAAAGAGAAAAGGGAAAAAAAGAGAAGTAGACCCATAGGAAATTCCTATATTAGAATTAGTTTTTCAAAGCTTGTTTTCAAAACGTCCTCCAATGAAATGGGGAGAATATTTAGATAAAAAGACAAATAATAGAACCAGAAATAAAACTAAACAAATTATATCATAATTCTACCGTTTTTTAAAAAAAAAAATTCGCCAGAGTCACACTTTCAAAACTGAGTAATCAGTCTCTGTCATTACTGTTATAATTATCTTTAATAGTGGAGTCGCAAAAACGTCAAAAAGATTTATTTAATGGTTGACCTGCAAAATTCTTGTCATAACAACTTGTCACTATAATTATATTACTGGAAATTGTCTTCAATCATTCTCTACTCCTCACGTGATTCCCTAATTGCACAGTTAAAATGATACAAGTTTTGTTTTTACCTACAGTAAATAGTCATTAATAAAATTGGGTGATAATTATTGGGTCATAATTACTCTAACAATATCTGTGAAGTATCAAAAATACCAAATTATTGTTTTGTTAAGGTATTCTGGTAAACAAATCTATTTTTGATTAAATAAAATATTGGTTAAGTATAATTTTTCTAATGAATAAATAGAAACGGTCGCCTCATGGGTTCCAATTATCTTCGCTGACGGAACCCTAAGTGGTAGACCTTATTTTGGCGGTACCCATATTTAATAAATAAATTTCACTAGCAATTGTAAACATATTAACCAAAAAAAAAAACACTACGAATCATTTTGAAAATATTTACAGTGCGGAAATAACTTAATTTTTTTCAGTGTCTAATGAATAACAGTCTTAAAATTGAGTTGTATGCCAAACAGTTAAATTTACAGGTCTGTAGTGGCAATAGTCTAGCTCTAAATTTATTTTTTAGTGTATACATAAACTGAAAATGAATAGAATAAACTGAATTATGGTTTTCGTTGAAGTGAAAACGAAAAGAACATATTTCTTTATTGTTAAATTAAGTTATTTTCTTTGGATTCAAAAGTTTGATGGGAAATACTAGTGCAACTATTGTTATTATTATTATTTTTAAATAATGCTATTTTTTCACAGATATTTGAGGAATTGCATGGAAATAATCGAAATCTAGAATAAATAATCATTGGATATAAATATAATGACTAGTTTCAAAAATCGTTACTGGTCTGAAAAAAAAAAAAGTTTTAACTCTCGAAACTCCTATGACCTTTATCCGGAACCTTTTTTCGAAAACACTTGTCGACACTATTTTGAATGGTTAAAAACAGAAATTTCGTCTATTCAGTTTAATTGAATTAACGAATTTAAACTCTTTATTAAAGGAGTTTAGATACAGATGCTAAATAAAAATGAATTATTTTTTTATGTATGTGAGAAAATTAATGATTTTTTTCTTTCAGTTTTTGATTTCTGAACTACAGAGTGACCCAGTGGATGCGTGGCATACAAGGATTTGATCACATTAGCAGAATTTGCATAAAAGATGCAGAAAAAAGTTGGCGGGTGGAAAATATAATAATCCAACATTTGAACTATTATGTGATTATAATTTGTCAGTGTTCTAACATAGAGTTACTTATTTTAAAAGGAATTGAGTTAAATGTCTTTTAAAACAAAAATTATTATAATACGAGCCTAAAGTAGAACTTTATACTCTTTACTCTTTTGTAGAGCTTTTTTTAAATGAAACAGAAACTATACATACCGTGAGTGCATAGTCTCATAAAGCATATAAGTTATCATACATTTTGTATACAGAATGCTCCGTAATGACCACCTTAATGTATATTTTTGAAACCCTTGTCAAAATAAAGTAAAAAGTCATACGTATCATGGGTCAAAAATTAATATTTATGAGAGAAAAAGCACAAAAAACCTTATTGCACTGTAATGAATCACTGTGCTAAAGAAGGAGGATCTGAAAACATTAATTGCTTGATAGAAAGTGAGAAATTATAAAAAACACTGTTTTCATCGGGATATGAAACTGATTTTAATGCAATTCATTCCTCTTTAGTCACTAGTGATTAGACAGTTTTCGATAGCTCTTGTGTTATTTTATCACCTAAATATTAATTCATAACCATCTAATGTTTAAACTTTTTTGACATCATTTTTGATATAAGTTCTAAAAATGAAGAACAAATGAATGAGTTATATTGAGGACGGTTATTACAAAACATCCTGAAAGGATAGAATTTTTCAAATGACGCCAAAATGTGTGTAGTTTTTTAATTCTTTCTTTTTTGAATAATTTATAAAAACTTATTGATAAATGTTTTTTTGCGAGTTAAATATACGTATATTCTTTTTATCGCGTAATGCGATAGTTTTTACTATTGTCACGTGAATTGAATCGATATATTTAATTTAAATCCCTTTCTCTCGCTCAACTGAATGTCGCTCCTCCCCTTAGCTTTCACAAACAAATACATTTTACGCGGAAAAATACATTTGTAACAAAATTTCCTCATCTTTACTGCCGTGCGTGCTAATTTTATAAACAGCTGCACAGTTGGCAGCAGCAATGATTCCCAAAGCCCAGCTCAGTGCGAGAAAAGAATTATCCTAATAATAATAAAAAAAAATCACACAAAAAAAGAACATCATAATTGTAGACAGACAAAACTCACCGACTCTACACTACCGTTAGATCTGATGATCTTCACAAAAAGGAGGAGGGGGGGAATGAATCGACAGCATCACGTGACAAAGGCTAATCCTTCATGTTCTGTAATGGAGGAGGAATCATCTGAGTGTGGCAATATTTCCGCAGGAAGTTTGAATGTTTTTTCTTGGGCCAGTGTGAGAGTACACCCCTTTCTTCCACTAGCTTTGTACTTCAACCCTTGAACACAATAATTTAGATTGAGGGAAGGGGATTATTAAAAGCTATTATATACTCTTTTTCTGCTATGATAGTCCCCATCCCCGTTTGGGTTAGGTCGTTGTGTCTATACGTAACGGCTAATGGCTCATGTTATCATCTTCTCTTTTTTTTTATTTATTTAATTCTTCTGTACTAAATATATATTAATAAGTATGTGTAATTATTATTCTATCTGTGACTTCTTATTTGATTTTTTTTTTAAAGAAATTCAGTTTTAGCGAGTCTAATTATTTAGAAATTTATTTGCTGGATCATAATTTTTATTCAATATCGCATTACAAAATATCTAAATTAATGTTGAATACTTTTTTTTCATTTGACTTCAAGCACACAGTATTCGTAGCGGCTATTTTCTTATGTTATGGTATCATTTGCTATTTATTTAATTTAAATATACTAAATGCATAATAAATTTTTAATTATTGTTCCATGTGACCTTTTATTTTATTTTGTAACAACAAAAAAAACATGAAGTTAAAGTAAAAGTCATCATATTTAGCATAAAAGTTAAGTGAAAAAAAGTTTTTTTAAAAAAATATCTAAAAGAATATCTTTTTTAAGATATCTAAAATATCTTTTTTTTAAAATATCTGTTTCATTAAAATCTTTTTTTAAAATATCTAAAATATATTTTTTTAAATATCTAAATTAATATTAAAATATTAAATACTTTTTGTTTATTTAATTTCACCACACTATATACATATTTATAAGTATGCATATTTATATTATGTTCTATCTGTGACTTTTTATTTCATCTCTCTATATAAATTATACATTCCAAAGGTCAGGTTTAAAATTTTCCCCGATGAATTTTAGAGTCTTTAAATGATTATATATTCAAATTAAACTATAAAAACCAGCTGTAAGCATGCTATGGAATTATCAAATTAATTGCATCACAATGAAAGGTGGTATAAATTTTCTAAATACCATTTTTTAAAAAAACTATAAACTCCATGAATTTTTTAAAGTTTATTTTGTCAACATTATCGATAGTCGATTCAGTAATAAAAGTATTTGTTTCTATTTTTATTTATTCATTTATTTATATTATTTTATTTATATTATTTTATTTATTTATTGAAAATATAAGTATGGAGCTCCTGTTTAAAGTATATGCAATTCGCATTATATAAGGGACTTCTTAGTTGATTTTTATTCACTATCAAATATTATTATTATTCATTGTTTACTTAAAAACATAACCCTTTGACGCAGAATTTTTTTAAACATATTTTTTATACTTTTTTCATTATTTTGTATTAATTTGGGATAAAATAAATGAAAAATATTATATTTAGCATTTTAATAAGTTATGGTTATAAAATACAGTATGAAACACCGGTGTCTTTTTCTGCGTTTAACACTGGAAAGACTGAAACTTAGAATATACCTAAAAGCTGTCAAAATGACTGGATTGTAAAAGAATAAATAATGTGTAAAGAAATTTGTTTAAAATTAATTTTTAATACATTTTATATTATTTACAGTTATATAACAAGTTATTAGTAAATATTAACAATAAAAAAATAATATGTTGTGCAAAATTCTAAGAAATTGTGTCATAACATACATAATTGTTTTTTAATTGAAATTAAAAGTAGTCAAAATGACTTCCTTAGGCAATCTAGTGTTAAAAGCAGGAACACTGACATGGCTCACTTCCAAACAATATGTTTCTTTTCAATTTGCACTGGTTTGCAGTTATTCAGATTTAAGAAAAATCGTTATTCATCATTGAAATTTCTTAAATTTACAAAATCAACTATTGATAAATTTTTGAATATAAGTGAAAAAGAAAATTTCAAACTACTTCTTTTTAAATTTTATATTTTAACACAAATATATTTCCGATAATCTACCAAATTTTTTTAGTTCCTATTAGACTGTTTTTTTATAGATAAAAAATACCAAAAATATTTTTACTTGTAGCTAAAGTGTAAAAAAATGCGTAAAAAGGACTCCGATGTTCCATTTGCCTCAAAGGATTAAAGGCAGATTATGAATCTTTTGTATTACTTGAAGATTGCGATACCGGTTAATGTCAAATACCAGGTCCTGTTTCTTCAAACTTTTCAAATCTATGCCAAATGTAATTTTAAGTAAAGCAAATGGGGGAAAGAAAACTAACTAAACAACTTAAAATCTAATATTTGTAAGAGTGATGGTATTCGATGTTCTAGAATTTGTAACAACAGCTATGTCGGAAGGCAGCTAGTTCACTCGCATGATTTTCCACCAAAGGACCACACCCGGACGTTGGAAAAGGGGAGCTGTCGAGGGCGACAAACAGAGCCCGTTGCTAAGACAACAGAGATGACCATTACTCAGATGACGTCACGGTCTCACATGATCAAACCTGCCCTACGTGATAATAACGCGATGGTCAATCGGGATCATTTTCCAATAGAGTGGTTTGCACCAAAGAGTACCCCACGGGTCACGTGTGTATAGTTGCGCTACAATGAGTCTTCCCGCCAATACGTGTGGATTCACTATCCAATGTTAATGTAATTGGAGAGAGAAGAGAGTTAACTTCGATACCTTCTATCCTGGTTTAATCTTTTATTTAATGATAGATAATTCATTGATTCAAGATAAAAGTGATATGCATAAACAAAAGAACTGTTGACATTTATTTCAAAATAATGTAATGTTGTCTTAGATTCAGATTATATGACTTGTTTTAATAAATTGTGTTCAACCTATGAGTATAAAAAAATATAATAAATCTGGATAAATTTATAAAATTTTTAACTTAGTACAAATGCTGTTACCTGTTCTACCACATAATGCTTTAGATTTTGACTCAAAATTAATGTTTTTTTATTTTAAAGTTAGGAATTCAAATGGATTAATTGTAAAGTAAACACATAAAAGGCATTTAATGTGTATGGAAAGAGTAAAAAATTTCGAGAGATACTCATAGTAATAAAAATATAAAAGTATGAGCATGAAACATTTTCAAAAAATACATTTCAGCCGTGGTGGCTCAGGGGATAAAGCATTCGCCTTTCAATGAGGTGAACCGGGTTCGAATCCCAGCGATGACGAGTTGATACGAAATTCGCATCCGACTTGAACCGACTGCATTGCTGATATAAAATATCCTCAGTGGTAGATGAACCATGTGTTAGAGTCCCTTTGTCAGGCTAACCGGGAGAGGTTTTCGCAGTTTCCCTCGCCGTGTAACGGAAATGCGGATTAGTTCCATCAAAAGTTCTCCACGAAGGCAAATTTCTCCCAATCCAGGAGTTATCTTGTCTTCTGGGTTGGGTTCAAGATTACAAGGTTACGGAGTTGAACATTAGTAGCCGTACACCCAAAAAAATTGAGTCTGCAACAACGGTTGTTCAACAACGGATTGTAAAAGATACATTTTGAGCCACGGTGGCTCAGGGGATGGAGCGTTCGCCTCTTAATGTGGTGACACGCTTTCGGCTCGCACCAACAACTGTGCTGACGTAAAATATCCCCATTGGTAGACAATTCATGGGTTAGAATCCCCTTGTCGATGAGCTAACTATAGGAGGATTTCGTGTTTTTCCTCTTCCTGTAACGTAGATATGGGTTAGTTCCATTAAAAAAGCCCTCCTTGAAGGCTAGTTTGTCTCAATGCTTGATTCAGGAGTTCCCTTGTCTTCTCGGTTGGGTTTGAAATTACAATACTGAGCATTGAACATTGATAAACTTAAATTCGGAAATGGGTCAACTGCTCATCACCAGTTATATAATAAATCAATCGCACTCCTTGAGGGTGTGGTGGGTCAACTATTAAAACTTATACAGGAGCTCCTTCTCGTAAAAACTCCAATTTCACATACAGTGCAGGCTACTTAGTTCCCTGCAACTGCGCACATACTATAGCTGAGAAGGCTAATCTGTCAGCCAACAGAACTGCGGTTCGAGTTTTAACGTTAACACCACAATAATTCCTCCATTCCCATGAATTTCCTGTGTCTTGTACTCTCCAATGACCATTACTTAACGAAAAGCCCTTTACCTGGCTCTTATGTCCAGTTAAAGTCTATTTTTAGGGTTTTGAAAACCTACTTGTTTAAAATAATAATAATAAACATTTAAGTTGTTCTTTTGAAATAATGAAACCATTGATGTGATTAGATTTTAGTGAGCTACATCAAATATAAATCTCATCAACTTTCGGTTTAAAATATCTAATCACTTATTTTTATACCTTCTTTTTTTATTCGTTGTTATTTTATTTACAAAAAATAAAAAATAATAATATAAACAAATAAAAACTACCCTTAAAATCCTTGTACAGTTAAGATTGTATTTAATAAAAGAGCGGAGACTTAAACTAGCAATGTGGATTAGTTCCGATTGGCGTTCTGTAAAAGTATTTACCCTGCAAGATATTTACACTCGCTGGAAAGGAAACTGAAAGGATAGTTCGCAGCTCTAACTCCGTAATTTTTTCTTACCCATTTTTTTTTCTAATGAGAATGCGAAATTCTACGTTTTAGCCTATTTTTAATTATTATTATTATTATTTAGTCATATATCGTTTATTTAACTAATGCTAGATTTCGTATGTAGTGTATCTTTCTTACTGTGTGGTATATTCTCTTTCTTACTCTCTTTTTTCAAAAAAGTATTTTTTTTTAAAAGTAGAGATTAAATCTTGTGAGAAAATCCCTGCCAAGGTTATAAATGTTAAGCAATTGAATCTTAAAAACCTAAAATAAAGAAATTTTTTTCTGTTCTGCATCTTCCTCTTGTAAACTCCTAACACCCTTCAAAAATACATGTAAGCAAAATAGATAGTGGTTTTTGAATGCTAACTATCGCAGTAGTTGCCAACTTTCATTAAAAACTCCAACTGTACAACTTGTTAAGTTATGAAGAATTCGATTTCTTCATTGATTAAAAAAACATATATATACATAAAAAACAGCTTTTCAGACCATATAATGTTTGTCAAATGTTGTGGTACAAATTCTAATATCTTCTTAATGATTATTTTAGAAAACTTGTAAATATTACAAAAGATATAGAAATAAAAATAGCTCCAAAATTATTAGCAATTATAATTTAAAATTATAGGTAGAAATTACTATGAAGAACTTGTAAATTTATATACAGATTTTTATAAACAGATTTATTTAGACTAAAGATTAGATTTAAACTTTCTCAGTATTTATAGATTTAGATATAGATATAGCATTTTTATAATTTTTCAGGACTACTTTTAAAACATATAACATGCAACATTAATTTTGTAAGCACTTAATACGAAATACGATTATACAAATTTAATTTTATCAAACATTATACTGTAACATTACCATTTCATATTGTAATAAATATTCTGACTTTATTCAATTACATTGCAGCAAAATTTAAATTTGTAGTTGTCATAGCATGACATAAGAGTTTTTTTTTTATCCATTCCAGATTTTTTAAAAATATTAGTGTTTTAAATTAACAATTTTATAGTAGGGGAGAGTGGGGTCAATTGTAACAGGGTACGATTGTAACAGAGCAAAAATTTCGAGTGTCGGGTTCTAGATTTGGTCCAAGGTGGCGCACAAGGTGTCTTTAATAAATCTACATGTACACCCCTGCTGGCAGCCATTTTTATGTACTTTTGAAAGAGTTACGTCAGAAAAGATATTTTCACGCTACGTAAGTACTTTTTTTGGTATTAGAATATTATATTGTAACAAAGTAATTTTGTTTAAACAAATAAAAAGTATTAACCGAATATGTAAATGGACACCTTAATTAACATTTCAATGAAAAAAATTAGTTTTGTTAATTAACTAGCATTGTTTTTAACAAATGAAGCTGAAATGGCATCTTGGGGACGATTGTAACCATAAGTAAAGGGACGATTATAACAGCTGAAAATAAATAATCTTACGTTTACAAACCATTACTTAACTCTTTAAGAACCACCAATAGTTTCCTATATCATTTATATTATGTTTGCATGTGCATTATTTTATTTGTCACCTTTCACAGCATAAATTAAAATTTTTAACCCCGTAAAGTTAAAAGTTTAACCCTTTAGGTCTCTGCTCATTATTATTTTTACTCCTGAAATATCACTACTATTTTGATCATTAAAAAAATATATCACAACTATGAAAATATGTATAATTGACTATGTTTCAGTTGAATTTATGAACTGTTACAATTGACCCCGTAAGTGGGGACAATTGTAACAAGTGCGCGACTGTCAAAAATTGTTAAAAACTAATATAATAACATTTAAAATGAGGTATTTATTTTTTTTCTAGTAGAGGATAGTCTGTCAATTAATACTAATAATATATTGGATTTTTTGTTAGCTAAAAATAGTTAAGTAAAAAATGTTACAATTGACCCCACTCTCCCCTACTTAAGTTAATAGTAATATTTTTTTCCATCTCATTGATAGTTGTTTATTACTTAATATATATTTTATTTATTATTTTTTGTAAAAAAGTACATATTCAAGCACTTACGAAATTCTCCTCTATAGCTAAATTTGCGAGCTGTATAAAAATTTTAAGCACGTTATCTTACAAAATTACCAACATAAAGAAAAAAAATTACATATGCGTCAGTGTGTAAACAAAATCTTATGATGTACCAAAAATAACTGGATTTGGAGTGTGACAGTTGATAATATTATCATGTAAGCACATTATTTTTAGCGTGTAATTATTTTAAAAGAGCCACAAATAATTTCCTATTAGTTCAGATTAATGCATTTCATTCAAGATCAAATCTTTTTAAGCACTTTTCGTTAATTTTACTTTGTATTCTCAAAGTATAAAAGCTTAAAGAGTGCAAAGGAAGGCAATAATGCTACATAAAATTTGTAATTTAGAAGGCAATTAATGCATTTCCAAAGTTTTTCTCAAATCTCCTCCTTATAATATCTTTTTTATATCTCTACTTTATAAGGCAAAATCTATTCTCTGTAATTATTAGTGGCAGTAATCAATTTGAAAATTGTTCTTTAAATTTGGAAAATCTCTTAGAACACATTTTTATTTAAAAGAGAAAAAAAAACTAAATCATAACTTTTAAATTAACTGGAATGTTACTGTACTTCCCTCCACTTAAAAAAAGGATAAAAATCGATAACTTATATATCAATTTAAAAAAGTGATTAATATTAATAATAAAATACAATTCAGAAAATGCACTAGATGCAAAAAATAATTTTATAAAAAATCATTATATATTTTTCAGTTTTAAATCTTATTGTTAAATAAAAGAAAATATGTTACAGTATGTTATTTTGCTGCATAATGTTATCAGTTGTGCATAATGTTGTTGTGCATAATGTTGTGCAACAGTTGTAAAAAAATAAAATCAATTAATTTCTCTAAATATATTAGTTTTATTTTAATTGTAAAGCTTTATATAATATTTTCCTTATTGCATAAAAAAGAATCACGTAATAATATATAATTCGTAATAGCATAGTAATTGTATAATAATTTCCTTTCTGCAGTCTTAAAATCATTTTTCTAAACAATTCATTTATAATCATTATCTGTAATCAACTTACATTTAGATGTTTACTTTTGTTAGCTTTAATCAATATTAACACAATAAAAATGAAATGAATGAAAGTTAATTAAGAGTTTCCCAACCCGTAAATTAAATACGAATAAAATTTTTATTTCATATTTCCATCACACTTAAATATATTAACTTTAAGAAAAGTAAATAATCCCACTATTTTATGGAGTTTAAAATAAAAACGCAAACACAAAAACCAAATGAAATCAATTAGAAAAAAAAAGAAATGGACAAAAATTAAGTGCGAAATACTTAAAAAAAAAGAAAAAAAAAGACTTTGGATTGTTAATAACTATGAAAAAAAATGGCAAACCAAAATGTTTTAATTCGATTGAAAAATAACGTTGAAATACTCGGAGATTACATACAAACCAAATCAACAATAAAAATAAGCATATTATGTAAATGAGAGCTATTAGTGTGCTAAAAGTTAAAAATGCAAAAAGAAATTGTCTTTTTTTTTTCTTCCAGAATAAATAACACTTAACGAATTCGGCATTAAAAAAGAAACGCAGAGAGAATAAAAAAGGAATCAGCATTTAAGAAGTGGAAACAAAAAAAAAAATAAGAACAGGGGGAAAAGAATGGGATGCAAAAGTTGTTCTTAAACAACCATTATTTCATGTTCTTTTCCACCTAATGGCGTCTTAGCTAAAATAATTTTCTGTCTTGGGGTACGTATACCAATGAAGAGGAGTAATCAGCGGATTTTCTCAACTAATTTGCAATTTGATTCGTTTTCGAAAGTGTTTTTAACGCAGTGTTTGCCATTTTCTTTGGACGATGCTTTGGGGTAAATCAGTGAAATTGACTTGGACTAGCTTAGAAATGATTGAAATACGACTACCAGAGGTAAGTCTAAGAAAGTGCTTAATATTTTTAGGTTTTGTTACATTGAATTGTTAAAAAAAAGAATAATTATTTTGTGGGAATTTTCAGGTTTGGTGGTTAATTTCCGTAAGAAATTCATTAATTTTGTAGAATCAGATGAAAACTTTCCTGATAAAATATTGTAAGACAAAACTCCACCGGACGAAATTTCATTTTATATATAATACTTAAATCTTACATTAAAAAAAAGAAGACAAGTTCGGTCAAAAAAGAAATTAGCATTTAAGAAATTAACACGAAAAAAAGAAAGAAAATAAGAAGGCAGAGAAAAGAATGGGGTGCAAATGTTGTTCTTGAACAACAATTATTTCATGTTCTGCGAACGAAAGTGCAACGAATGGTGTCTTAGCTAAACGCGATAGGGAATAAACGATTGTTACGCACGATGCTAATCAATATGTGTTTAAAAACTCAATACGATTTTGGTTTGGTACTTTTATGAAGTTGAAATATGTTCTAAACGATTACTATTATTTGAAAATAGTCAAATGTTTTCAAATTAAAAAATGACTAGCAGGAGAAAAGGCGTAGGTGTACGTGCAATTTATTAATGGCCTTTATCTCCCATATGTGCCATCTCAGATTCAAAGGTGTGGAGCTGGACACAGGCGTTGGTGCAGCTTACTCTTTGAACCGTATTATAGCACTGAAGGAAACATGCCTCCAGACATCATTTTTAAAAAATTAAAGTTAAGAATAAAATAAATGCAAAGCGCAAATAATTGGAAACTGCTCGTGAACAATAAATACTCAAAAATCACTACAAAAAGGAAAGAGAGAATGAGGAATGTAGTTGGGCCCAAACATCCAGGTACAACTTTCCGGCTCCTTTTTCTGAGGTTGGAACATTGTTTTAAAATTTTAATGACATATTATCAATTTCCATTTTATATTCTAAGCATTTTTCTTTATTTAAAAAAAAAAGAGTCTCTTCGTAATAGAAACTAAATGAATGATAACTTGGCAAATGCGCTAGTAAGAAAATTAGCCATTTATGCGGTTGTTAAAGAGGAAAAGAATAATTCAGTATGGACATTTTTAAAATTGTTTAAAGCAATTCGTTTCACAAGTTTTTTTTTATAATATGATCATAAATCAATAACCTCCTGTAATTTTTTTTTCTCTTAAAAAGTAATTAATGTATTAAATGTTACTGAATTGTATATATTTTTCTAATAAATATCCAAAAAGATTGTTCCCAAATGCAATTTTTGAAACGAAATTTAATAAACTATTTATTAATTTAAAATTTTTAAAGATATTACAAATATATATTAATTTTCAATTTGTAACTGATATTTTTTATAGTTTTTTATGAGTGCATGTTAAAATTGATAGTTATCTTTTTAATTACATGCAAAATGTCATAAAAACCTTAAGGCTTTTTTCTGCGTGCACTCATTTTTCAAAATTTCTTATACACTTAATTACGTACGATTAACTGGAATGTAGAATAGGAAGTGCTTAGTTGACGCTGAAAATTTAAAGACTAAATACTCTACAATCTAATTTTCTTGCCATATTTTTATTCGACCAGTTCATTTCCTTTTTATATAATTCTGTCATATGATAAATTCCATTAAAAGCAGATGAAAGATAATTTAGTGAAATGCCTATATGTAGTATTATATGCTTTAACACTTCTCTGTATTTATTCATATATTCGTCATGGAAATAAATTTAAAAAAGAACCATAAGTGAAAGAATTTATATTACTTAAATCAAAAAATTACCATTACTTACTCATTATTTTGCCTTCGGAGTTAAGGAAAAACTTTATCTTTATTAACTCTCGATATCTTTAAATAAAAACAAAAAACAATAAAGTATTATACTGAACTAAATGAAACAAATAAACAAACAACTGGAAGGAACTTCACAAATGTAATTAAAAATAATAAAAGCAAGCGATAAAATCTTTGGCCAACTAATTGTTAAGCTTATTACTACAACGGAGCACTGTACGTGAAAGATCGGGATTGTTGCCATTTGCTCAAACTTTGAAAAAAAGAAAACGTTTATTTATTTCTTTTTTTTTTAATTTTTTGTAGTTATTTTTTTAATTAATATATACTTCAGCAGAGCAGGAATGGAAACAATTAAAATACTTCTATATGATATATAATTAGTATAACTCTAATCTTTAAAAACAGTAAGTTTTCCAAATATGAAGGATTTGCAATTAATTATGAATAAATATAAAAAATAAATTTATTTGTAAAATGATAAGGGAGTATTTCTGTTAGCTTTCATGAGGCTTTCATTAAAAAATAAAATCATGAAGCAATTCCACGGAATTTTTCTATTTACATAATTTTATCCGGAGCTTATTGATGCAGCATTTACACCTTTTTCTCCGGTAATTTAAAAATAGATATTTTGAACTTAAGATTTTAAAAAGTATTTATTATTAAATACGAAAATGTTAAGAAAAAGTTTAGAAATCGTTAGGTTTTCTTCTAAGTAATCATTTTATTTTTTTTAAATTATAAATCTAACATATTTTAAATTATCGTTTGATTTTTTTTTCAGCAAAAATAATCGATTTTTTAAATGTTCTTTAACTTGTTGTTGAAACTGGTCTTGGCTTTTTACTGTTTTAAAAATAAAATTGTGTACTATATTTGAAATTGCATTTTAAAAGTTTTCAATGAACTTATGGAACTCCGTGGACATCCAAATGGAGGAAAAAGAATTTCATTTTCCTTTGTAAGAGAATAAGTAAGAGAATCCAAAATTACGTTCTTTATTTCATTTTGTAATAAATTCTAATATAGTTATGAAAGTAATGCCAATCTTAACTTCAGCACAACTATTACAACAAATAATTTAATACTACAGTAATTAATCAAAAAGTATTCAATAATATTAATTTCACTTTTACTTCTTCTAATAACTATTAAATTTTCAAATTTATTAATTATATTACAAATTAAAATTATATAATTCAATTTATATTTCTAATATCTATTAAACTGCTCCAAAAAAAATAAGCATTTGCATATTTTGAAATAAAGTCTAATGACAAATAAAATAAATAAATTCGGTTTTAAACCAGAATTGACTCATTAAATATGCAGTTTCAACTTCAATATTAAAGTCCAAATAAGCTAAGCGTAGCCCAAAATAAAGTGTATAAATTATTCTTTTTTTCCACTTAAGGAAAAGAATCTTTCAGAACTTACATATTTTTTCTACTTCTCGCATGAACTTTTTATTTAATATAAGAAAAACCATCAAATGAAATCTGAATGCAATTATATTTTATGTATCTTATATTTTTATGACTCTCTGTAAACTGTTAAGCCTTTAAGAGCAGCTATAAGATATACTCTACATCATTTTTGGAAATGTGTCATGATTCTATTATTCAATCATGTAATAGACCATAGATAGTAATAGAACATGGATCAATGACTTAATAGGGAACAAAAGAGAGAGAGAGAGAGAAATAGAGTACAAATTACAGTGTGTTCAAGTTATTGCTCAAGTATTGTTCCAGAAGTTGTAGGAAGGATATTAGCAATTGCATACTCCGGGAAATAAAATGAAGACTTATTTATCTTGTCTAGCTGCGGTGGCTCAGGGGATAGAATGTCCGCCTCCCAATGAGGTGACATAGGTTCGAATGCAAGCGGTGACTGGTTGATACAATTCTGCTCCCGGAACCCACAGACCACAGTGCTGACTTAAATATCCTCAGTGGTAGACGGATCATGGGTTAGAATCTCCTTGCCACCGGGCTAACCATGAAAGGTTTTCGTGGTTTTCCTCTCCATGAAACGCAAATGCGGGTTAGTTCCATCAAAAAGTTCTCCACAAAGGCTAGTTTGCCCCCAATACTTCATCCAGTAATTTCCCTGTCTTCTGGGTTGGCTTTAAAATTACAAAGCTACAAAGTAGAACAAGGATAGTCGTAAATTCAGAATTGGGTCTGCTGCTCAATGCCGATTATAAAATATAAAATAAAATATTTATCTAGTCTGCCTTTCAAAAACATTTTTGGTGATAATCCAGACCATGTCTAACACAGTAGTCTCATATACATTAAGAATTTTATTTTACTCCAAAAGAAAAAATAATGAATTCAAATTAGGTTGCACTTCTGGGTCATTGACAGTGATGCTGAAACTTATTTTACAAATAAGCTAGTTTACAAATAATAAAAATTTCTGTTGCTGCGTTTTCCAGGTTATTTAGCTAACGAGAAAATGCTTATATAATGCTTTATTAATTTTGACTCTTTGTTCTCAAGATTTATTGGCATAAACGTACTATATTTTTTTCAATCAAAAATATTAAGTTTAACTACTCTGCACTTTAAATTTCGCTTTTATTCTAAATTTGAATTGGGAACTGGTTAATTCCGAATACACCAAACCTGTTTAATTTATTTATTAAATCTAACTCTGGATGTTTTGCAATCGCATCCTTAATGTGTATTTTTTAAACTTTAGGCGATATCAACTAAAAACGTTACTTCGGCAATCAAACAGGTCTTAATGTTTTCTTCCCAACCTACCTCAATAGCGACTAATCAGATTTTGATAGCGGTATTGTTTTTCTTCTTCTTAAATGTTGAGGTTTGCGGTCTCTAATATGCATTCAGTTTAGCCGCTATATTCATTGCACTGGCTTAACAACATAACCCTAAGTCTAATGAAGCTGTAAGAGCTATTTGACACTGGCACATCATGAACACTTATTTCTAAACCTTATGTCTTATTTTTTCCCCTTTCGTTTTTAAAAGGGATTCTAATAAAGTGCAGTAAGTGTTATTTTACGGAGCACCTTTTATATTACTAAAACTAAAACCTATGCGTAAGAGGGAAGTTTTTGTTATAATTGGTTCAAAAAGATCAACAGTTAAAGAGTATTTTTTTTGTTGATAAATTTGATTTTTCTTAACACGTTGAATGCCATGGGGGTCACCGGTGACCGACACTGAGTTTGTTCGTAGAGTCCCGGCAATCACCGGTGACTGGCACTGAATTTGTTCGTAGTGCCACGGGGGTCACCGGTGACCGGCACTGAGTTTGTTCGTAGCACCACGGGGATCACCGGTGACCGGAGAAGTCAAGATTATTAGAAACACATAATTCGAGTAAATTTTTAACGCTTTTAATTTTTTTTATATTATTATCGTTACTAAAATAGTTTGAAGAAATTAATACAATACATACTAAGAAAATCATTTTGTAAATCAAGCCATGTAAAATTAGGGTGGCGTTAAACGTGTTAATATTTTACTGAAAGTATGAGCTCTAAAGCAAGAGCTATGTTACAAGCGAAAACTATGTATTATGAAAGTCGACTCTCCATAGCTGATGATATATAATGGAACAAAGTCTGGGTTTACTAATAGGGCCTTATAACATATCTTGTCTAGGGCCTTATAATATATCTAGGGCCTTATAAAAAGTCTTGTTTTATTTTTATTATTTGTTCTCTCTTTTTCTTACATCGATAAAATTAAAGGTATGCTATGCCAAATATTACATATAAAGTGCAACAGGCTTAGAAACACTCTAGATGTTCCGTCTGTGATTATAAATATACGAAATTCATTTCCACGGAGTCCGTATTACCATTTTGCTTGCTAAAATACATCGCAGAAACACAATGTGGTTTGAGATAGAAAGAAGCGGCAATGCATATTCGATTGATGCACTATGAGGAATCCGTAATATGAGTAAGAAACAAGGGTGGCACACATATCGAATAAATAGAACGAAGTGGGAAAAATAGATTACGGAGAAAAAAGAAAAAAAGTCTGGAGGAGAGCAAAAAAAATTGCCGTCGACATTTGTATGAGGAAGAGATCCGGAACCAGAGGAAAACGTCCGGAATGACCAAAAAGGCGAAGTGGGGGCCCATTGTCCATGCATGCCACGACCAAGACTCTTTCGGAAGAAAAGCCCGAAAAGAAGGGGGGTGGGGCGGAAAAAGTGTTGGTATTCAAACCCTCGCCCGCAATGCCCCCATAAAATATTAATCGAGGCAGGCAGTGGCGTCGCGTGTTGGTTGTTACATCTAACTCATTCGCTGCAGCTTCATTACCATTGCTAATGCCTTCCCTTTTCCACTACTACCATTCTGCTTCGGGTTTTGCATACATTACCGGGCGGAGGAGCAGCAGCAAACCGGCGGCGGGACCAGGAGAATCGGGTACCCGGCAGTCGCGCCGAGGCAGGCCCGCCGGCCGGTCGTCTTTTCTTCAAGAAGTTGGAGATAGGGTTTTTTTCCCCGTGTTGCGTGTTCCTTTCTGGAAGATGGGTTTCGTGTTTGATTATATATGTGACAATTGACTGGTATTGTTGAATGTGCGTTGTTGAAAGACCTGAGGAAGACAGGTAAAAAGGTGTTTTTTTAAATCTCTTACCGCGATGGGGGTGAACAGTCTTCGGTTTTTCTCGCGCCTCTGATGTGCGCTCCACGGCTGTATCCTGAAGACGGAGGAAGCAGTCTCGACCAATAAGGAGCCGTTTCTTATGACAGTGGTAGTGCATTCAGGGCGCCGTTAAATAATATTTTTATGCTTGCGTTAAATATCCTCGCTTTAATAATGAGGCCTATTTTTTGAGAAAAATGTGTATTTTTTTTGTTATTTGTTATAAAAATTAATTTTTTTTTTCTTATGCGTTAAAAACAAATTTATTTTAAAAAATGTATCAAAAATGAATATTTAATAATCTCATATGCTTGTTTATTTTATTATATTGTTTATTCAGAAACCTACCTTATTTGCTTGTTTTGAAAGACTTTGAAGGGTAAAAATTCCCTTTTTTTCAGAAAAAAGTAATAGTTTTTGTAAGTGCATGGTTCTGGAAAAGTGGCTTTGTAAATTTCACATAAATGTTCTTTTCATTTATTTATTTTGCTGAAGCAAATGGAAAAAAAAATATCAGCTCCGTAATCTTGGAAAAAATTTATTTAAAAATTTTATTTTACTTTTTTTTTTGCTTATTTATTCTTTTTTTACTGTACTGAAAGTAGCAACGCTGCTTTCTATAAAATTAAAAGAAAAAAAACATCGATTGCGAGAGAATTGATTATTTCGTATCAAACCTAGATACAGTATAACTCTGCTTATCCGAATCCCATTCATCCGATACTTCGGTTAACCGACACCCCTCCCGATTAGCAATTAAAGATTCCCCACACACGTTTCTTTATTATTACAGCTGATGTTACTCAAATACTGCTGCTTTTGTCATTTTGCAATTTAATACAGCATTCGATACCATACAATTACTTTTTCTTTCGTGATAGTATATCATTACTTTTGATAGAAAAATTGAATATTGATAGAATTTTTAATAGAAAAGTATCTATTTATATTGTATTATTATGTCTAAGTATTTTGAGTAATTTTACTCATTGTTTTACATTTATAAAATAAATCAACTTGAAGTGGTCAACTGATTATCCGACAATTTCGATTATTCGACTTACTCTTGCTTTTATGGGTATCGGATAATTGGATCTCTATTGTATTGAAAAGGCTGAAAAATTTATATTTCACCATTTCTATAATTTAATGTTTTTTTTTTGTTTTGTTAAATGACCTCGTGTAATTTTGGTAAATGATTGGTGTAAGTATGCTAACGGAAACTGTTAGAATAATTAACACTTCATATATTTTTTTTACCTGTTTTAAAATTTACTTAAAAATTTGCATATTTGGTAAATTTTGTACAAGAATTTTACACGAAATTCAATAATTTTTTTGTCTTATAGTTTAGATATAAGATTTTACCCTGATTTAATTTATCAAAACAACACTTTTATTATATAAAATTATCATTTCAACGAAATCGTAAGAATATTATTTTTATAGTTATCATTATTATCATTATTTTATTTTAATTTCTTATAGCCTTATGTTTTTTCACTATGAGTTCGAAGCGTAGCTAACTGACTATGTTTATAATTTGTATCCTCTGCTTAATGTTTAAAAACCTAAATATTCAAAACGGAAGAAAGAACTGGATTGAAAATAAGTCGAGTAATGAATTGCTTATAAAACATACACGTACTGTGTATGACACAATCCTTTCCATAGAGATCATAAGTTTTATAAAGAATTCATCATTAACTTTGCCATAAAAATTGGAGTTTCTACTGTTATTATTTATACTTCTTATTTATTGTACTTTGTATCTATTCATTAGCAATGTTTTTTTATTATCTTGAAATATTAAATATCATTTTAAAAACACTGCAATACGGTTTTATAAAGTCAAATCAATTGATTTAATAAAATAAAACATTTTAAATTATGCATCTGAAGATTCAAAACTTCGAAAGTGCTAAATTTTATTCTTCTATCAATGTCAGCAATTCAAATTACATTTATTGTGTACTTGATTTATATTTACTTAACCAATGCTTGTCTTAATTTAATCAATACTATTTTCATGAAATGTTTAGCTATGACAGATTAGATTAATTTCAGCTACATTTAAAAACTTAACCTGGAGACTTTATAGATTATCATATAAAACTGAAAGAAAAAAAACTTTGAAATCTAAATTATTTGCAGTCAAAATAATTAATGTAATATAATTTGAAATGCGAAATCAAACGATTATGTTTTATTTTTGTAAGGGTATTTTTGCGTGATTTGTTTAATTAATTCATGCAACTGCGGTGTTCATGCAAATAGTTTTATTAATTTATACAATAATGTCAAATTCATGCAACTTTAAACAGTGAAGCAGTTACATTTTTTATTATCTGTTACTTATAGATTAATTAAAATACAAATACGTGTATGAGCGTGGTAAAAGCGAATGAAATAAAACTATTCTTATGAAACTCTCTCATTTTTTTTAAAAAGAATTTCTCATCTGCATAAAACTCCTTTTAAAGAGCTACTATGGAAACTGAATTTAGTTATTATAGTTCATTTAATTCAGAACTCAAACATTTCATTCTAAGAAGTATTTAAGTAGCAACATTTGAAATGCAATAAAAACATCATCTATCACAGTAATTATTTAATAAAAAACATTATTAATATTTTTTTTCTTCGCTTTTATTTTAAATATTTATTTATTTACTTTTGAATGAGAATGACAATAATATTGGAATTGGGATCTAATGCAACATTTGCATTTATAGGCGAAATCATCCTGTCTAAATTATAACGGCTACAAGATCGTACCCATTCCCATAAGCTTTTTATTATTTTACAAGAATGAAAAGCATAAATGAAGAGGGAGGTTAACTAAAATACAGATCTAAGTCCAAAATCAACCGTCATTCTAAATTATTTGCGATTGCAGGGTGTTCAGTAACAACCTCCCTCAACATATACTTTTAGAATCTTTGACCGAAATGAAGTAAAGTAAAATGTATATAATTTACTGTTACTGTATGCAATGTATACAATTTATTATTTACTATTCACTATTTTTAAACTATTACTGCTGAAAAAGTCTAACTGAAAATTTGCAAACCCATTTGAACGAGTCGTGGTGGCTCAGGGGATAGAGCGTTCGTCTTTTAATTCTGTGAACCCAGGTTTGAATCCTAGCAATGGCTGGTTGATACGAATTCTGCTCCCGACTCGTACTGACCACAGTGCTGACGTAAAATATCCTCAGTTATAGACAGATCATGAGTTTGAATCTGCTTACAGTCTGGTTGGCCATGGGAGGTTTTCGTGGTTTTCCACACCATGTAACGGAAATGCGGGTTAGTTTCGTCACAAAGTCCTCCACAATGGCTAGTATATCCCAATGTTTGATCCAAGAGTTCTCTTGTCTTCTGAGTTGGATTCAAAATTACAAGTCTACGGAGCTGAACATTGGTACTCTTAGACTCATAGTTGGATCGGCTGTTCAACACCGATTATAAAATAAAATTAAACCTATTTGAATACCGGATGAGTTAGAAGGTGATTAATAGATACTACTCCAGGTATCATCAAGTTTCACCTCGCCTTCCTCATTAGTGAATAGACAACGATTTTGCTTCTTCCCCACTTAAACATTAATTTAATATTTGCATACTTTTCGTTCGGTTGCTTAAAGTTTATATTTAAAAAAGGGGATTACGAAACATTCCGTGTATGCGATTTGAAATATACTTTCATGCATCTAAATCTTGTTAATCATGATGTTTTACTGTCTTATAATAAAGTTTGCGTTTGATACGTACTTTACTCCCCCGAAAATACAACACAACTTATATTTAATTGCAAAAATATTTATGTGATGAAATGTAACACTAGCCTAACACTAATAGAATTATTTGTTTAAAAACTTAATTTGGTTACTATTATAATCAATTTTAAAATAACCCATAGCAAAATCTGGAAAAGAAGTCCTTATAATAAAGATTGAATATCTGTTATCGAGTGTGTAAAACCGCTGCTACAGTATCCATTATTTTCCTGCAGAAAGTTACAGTTTTGCTTTGTAATGTGTTAGTCAAGTTCATTCCTTTCAGTCAAATACCTATATATATATATTTTACAGGCCCCCGTCTTCCATTCTTACATCCGTAATCAATTACGGAAGAAAGAAACTCGTAGGAATGAGAAGGGGAAAAAAAGACCTATTTAGTTACGTACGGTTGCTTGGTTAGGACGGTCTTTATCTGTTTGTCGATCTGGGAATTCTATTAGCGTTTGCTTTGATTTGATTTAGATTGGACGAAGGAAATAGAAAATTGAGTGCAAATGTCTAAAAGATACGCCCATCTATTAGTTGAGAAAACAGACTTCGAAGAAATTGACAGATGGGCTTTTCTATTATAGGACCTTGAAACAGATACTAGATAACGTTATAGAACTGTAACAAAAATATCAATTCATATCTAAACTAGCAAGCATATTTTAGATTTTGTACAAGACCATGGTTAAAAATCTCATACAAAATTGTAAGGAAAATCCAACAAACAAAAAACAAAATTATAAGCAAAACTATTAAGACATTTTATAAAAACTAAAAGTTGTGGTTAATATTTTCAGCAATTAAAGTTATTATTATTAATAATAATAATAATAATTTTCTGTCCGAAGGTAGACTGATCAAAAAAACACGATTACTAGTCGAGCGCCGAAGGCAATCATCACTGGAGTAAGCGGGCTGGTGATCACTTTGATCAGCTTGCGTATGAACCAAGAGTGTACGGTATCAGTCCTCGTTAAACTGTTCTACCACAAAATGATCAACTTCGGGTTCAGATCAGAGAGCTACCAAAGTGGGGGGGGGGCATCCCCTCTGCAGAGGTTCAAAATTGGGATGGCATATCTTCGAATCATCTTCAGGGATGTCTCCCAGACCGTCGCCAATAGCCCATGGTGCAGTTCTAGTGCAACGTAAATAAAGAACCTACTTATTCTTTTTTTTTACAAGTTTTATTTTCTTTTATTTTTTGAATATTTATTTTAATAATATAATTTGTAAAGTATGACAATTGTTATTGACGTTATTATTTTCTGGCTATAGTTCAGAGATAGCAAACCTTTGGCATGCTTGTCACTTGGTAACACAAGACAGGTGGCACGTAACAGGCATTAATTAAATTTCTTTTATTACTTAAAAAAAACTATCAGATGCTAATTAAAAAGAAAAAGTCGAAATAAAAATGCATTGTTTGAGATATTAGATCTTTAAGTCATTTTAATGAAGATATGATTTTTTTAGGTGAACAAATAATTAAGGCAAATTACATGTATTTTGAATTGTATTACATGTATATATATATAATTTCTCACACCATAAAAAAATCAAAAACTCGTAGCATTAACTACCTTTATTTTTTCACTCACAATGAAGAACGTCAGCTTTCGGATACTTTATGAATTTTAAGATCGAACTGAAATTTTTAAAATACAGTTTATTCAATTTGTCTTTAATTCAAATTATGTTCAAAATAGCAATAATTTAAATATTATTTTTAAAAATTAGAAATAAATGTAAAATATGGCTCACTGGGTACTTGAAAATAATGATAGTGATTTAATTGGTACATTAATCGAAATAGATTCTGGGTTTAAAATAAGCTATTTTTAACTCTGTCACGCTTAAAGGAATTTAAACTCTTAAAAATAAAAGAAATACAGTCAAGGTCCTTAATGTGGGATCCTTTATATAGTAAATTTTAAAATATTAGGCTAAAGTCAACTAGAGTCATTTTTCATAAAGCGCCATTAATTTGATTTACCATTAAATGCCATTACTCGGTAATATCTTAAAAGTGAAACAAATAACTTGACGAAATATTTTTGCTACTACCTATGCTTACTAGCGTTATTCATTATTTTATTTCAAAATATATCACCTCTCTTAATATATTATTCCATGCAAAATATTAACATGTCAAATTTCATTCTAAGAAAACGAAATAAAATCCTTGTTATCATACGAAAATCTCCATAGAGAATATTTTCAAATTTTTAGAAAATAGTCAAAATATCCCTTTCAGAAAATTTTTTGCTTCTTAAATTTGCGGTCAAGTGGGCTATTTTGCGGACTTTAAACCTCGGATCTTCCAGATACAAGGCCCAACTTCTTGACCACCATACATTTGGTCTGCTTAAATCGTCACTATATTTTCGATTGTCTAGTCTTTGCAAGGTTGAATCGATATTTCTCAGAGCTCATAATTATTTGTTCCTAAAAGCTTCGTTTATTGAAATTTAAAATCTGAATTTGATGTTGCTAAAAATACATTTTGTTCGGCAATTTTATGTAAATCAATAATGGAACATATAAGCTCGAAATCAAGCTTTAAAAGCAGAAAGCGTCTATATATTTCTGTGTATTGCTGAGATAAAGTGATCAAGTTAATAATAAAGCATCTCGGGAGAGTTTCTACGCTGCAGCAGCGCATAATTACCTCAACGATGGATTTATTAACGTCGCCAGTGCACCTCGACCGCTTCATAACGACTCATCGATTTCTCCATCTTTCTCCTTTTTTTCCAGTTTTTTTCATTCTTCTTCCACTCATTCCTCTTGATTTTTTTCAGTTATTTTTACGAACCCAGTAGTGGAGATTAATGGAAAAGTAATAAAAATAGCAAACTGTTACCATACATTAAGGATATATTTTTTTACGAGACATTTTTTTCTTCTTCTGAGCGCGTAATTTTCTTTTTCGTTTTTTACGAAGGGTGAGGTTGTGATATTTTTTTTTTTTTGAGAGAGAGAGAGAGAAAATGGAAAATAAAATTTTTGAGTTCGTGTCAGAGCTTTTAATAACTTCTTTTTCAATCGTTTCAGTTCTGCAAACATTTTTTGCTTTTCCAAAACTTTTCTTGGGTCTCTTAATGTATTTTTTGTGAGGGATAAAAATGAAATGGATGTTTTGTGCTTTTTCTTATATTTTACTATAAAATGTACATTTTATTACTTACAGAAACGTTTCTAGGCTTTTCGAATAATTTTCAACTGCACAAGTGTAAACGCACACACTTCTTAAACTTTTTGAAACTTGGAATTTAAAAAAAAAATATTTTTAGATTAAAATTAATTTAAGGAATATTTTAATTCATACAGATGAGGCATTTTTTGTTCCGAAGTAAAGTTATTTAATGGATCATGCGAATTCATTTTTATTATTTTTTTTCATTAAAAGTCATTTCGCAAGCATAAAGTAAAATTATTAGACCTTAAAGGTACACTTCAAAGAATTTGAACTCAATTTTCTTAAAAGTATTAGTCCTTAGTAATTTCTGAGATTTAATTAATCAAATGTACAGCACACATTAGTAAATTGAAAATCAAATGTACAGTAAAAATTAGTAATTGTAAAAATTAGTAATTAGTAATTGAATAAAAATTATTTTTATGACCTTAATGTCTAGAATCATATATTTTAATTTCAATTTTTGGTTTTAGAAAGGTTTTTTTTCTAACAACGTACAAAATTGTTTAAACATTAATCTAAAATAAGACTTTTTAGTTTCAATTATTAAGATTTGAGTTATAAAATAGCTAAACATGTTAAGCAAAACCCGCAATTTTACAGTGATGCTGAGGCCAACTAACTCACCAGATCATAAATCTCTCCCCAATTAAAATTTTATTGGGAATAGTAAATAAAAAAACTTCCAGAAATTGCTCTTACAAACAAAACTGAGCTAGTGGACATCACTAAGTCTACTTGGGCTTACGTGGACGGGCAAAAAAATGGTTGCATGTTCTATACAAGATTGTTTATATGCAGTGATCAAAGCAAAGAAAAGCTGCAAAATATTAAGTAACATTTTTCTTCATTTATAATTGGATTTTAGTGTTTATAATGAACAATTCTAATATTTTTAACCTCATAAAATTTTATTCTGGTATTAATTTCAGAATTATTTATGCTTTTTTTAGATTTTTTAATGTTTAAAAATACTATGAAATATGTTGCTTTAACTTGTTAAATTTTTAATTTAATTAAGCAAAACTAATTTAACAAAATAAGAGACTTGTTAATGACATTTTTTAATTATTCTAATATTTTGAAAACAGAGGCGTGTGTACACATATACACACGCACACACATACATACGCACATATTAAAATTTTAGATTTTTTTTTCGTGTTTTTGAGAATTAATTCTCAATTACTAAATACTACGAACTTAATACTTAATAAACTTAAAAGCATTATCGCGTTATTTCATTATTCCTTCATTAAAAATTTGATTTTATCTTTTTTAAATTACGCAAGTACATTTAACTTCGATTTTTTTACCTGTCTCATCATTAACTACTAATTAAGAAAAGACATCAAAAGTTAGGGGATCATTTAATTAATTAATGCGAATATTTCTCAAGCAGCAAAATAAATTTAACGTCGCCAGAACTACAGATAAAATTTAAAATCTGGCTCCTCATTTTATACCCTAGAGCGATGGATAAAATTTGAAAACCTTGTAACCTTAATACCTTTTTCTTCAAACAGTGATACCAAATCTAGAAGGGCAAATAAAGCAGTTACCCAAAGTAAACATTAGAAAGGAAAACGTTTACCTTGCATCACCGCCATCTAGGGATAAAATCTATAAACTATTTTTTAGGTAGAATGTTTTTCAATATCATATAAAAAATAAAAACTTAAAAGGAAAAATAAAAATGCACCATCATTTTCTTTCTTAAATTATTAATTATATATATATATTAATTTGTATTATTTTTTCTAAGAAATTTTTTTTTTTTTGAAAATTAGTTTATTCATAAATGTGAAAACAATTATAATAGAAAAATTAAGATTTAATAATTCGAATGTTATACTTCTTAAAAATAAAACTGTGTATACAAAAGAAAACGTTAATATTCTGCTATTTAATATATAGTGCTCATGGTTACGGCTATGGTAGTATTGTATCTCACCTTATTTTCCATTTTAGTTTGTCTTCATGATTTTCATAGAAGCTCAAAAAACTTAGAAATAAATATAAATATTTCTAAGAAATAAATTTTGATTGAGTAAGAAAAAAATGCATTTTATATGCTCTAGTTTTTTTTTTTTTTTTCCTGCTTAAATACAGCTTTAAAGACATGATTAAAAAGAGAAAGAAGGAAATTAAAGGGTGTGTAAATTTCAAGCATGTAATTTTTACTTTTTGGGAAACGTTTTTAAAGCCGTAAAGTTAATCCGCATTTATTTCAAATATAAAGAAAACTCCAAAAGTCCTTCCTATGGTTAGCCCGATCTTGATGGGAATTTAATTAATAATTCTTCTAACATTTGAAATTATTTATATCAGAGTTGAGAAACGAATTTTATATCTATAAGTGCAATTCGAAGCAAAATGAAGAAAAAAATCATAACTTTGTACAGAGAACTGGTTTAAACGTTAACAATGCATTTAAACGTTGCTAATTAACTAAATGTTTAAACGTTATCAAACGTTAGCACCTCGAGAGCAAAATATGAAAATTGTCCTAGTATCAAAAAGTGATTTTTAATAGTAGTAATTTAAGAGAGTAATTTTTTATGTTGCATGTTGTTTTCGGTATCATTTGCCAATCTATACATAATAATAAAAGCGGCTGTGTGTGTGTGTGCGTCTGTAATCACAATATATCGCCCCAGAAGCCTCGCCCAGGCTCGAAACTCGACACATAATTGTGTTTTGACATAATGAAGAAGTATTTTTTTTCTTTTTCAAAAATTTGGATTAGTTTTTCAGTTATCAGTCATTCTGTAAGAAAATCTATGCTTTTTCGTCTTCAAAGAGCCATATTCAAAAAACTATTAAAAAATGCATATCTCTTATGCTAATGCGAACCTTACAAATGAAACATTAATTTTCGACAACTTAAACCAATAATATACGAAGGAATTAATAATTTAATTGTAAGGTTCGCATTAGTTTACATTTAACAAAGTGGATAAAACTTTAACTTTTGTACTAAAAATGTGGCAACATATTAGATACGTAAATAGAACGCTACGCTTTGATATATTTATCGCTGTTCATAATTATTATAATAAGTTTTTCTTCTTCTTTCCACTCTCTTTTTTTTTTCTTAAGCGAAGACGATAAGGGAAAATTATACTTGAGGATGCCCCTTGGCGAAATTGGTGACTTATGTTTGGCGCTATTCCTGTTTGCGCGGAACACCGTGGTAACAGAAATAACGGCCGAAACATAATGATATTTCAAAAAACATTGGAAAATTTCAACAAAACATCGGATAAAGCTTGCAATGAACCCAATATAAGCAAAATTAATAAATCCAATAAAAAGGATTTTGAATCGAAGCAAAAATTAATGGAGTAGGTGCAGAAAGAAAAGGAAAAAAACAACAACTCACTTCTTCATTAAGCTTGAATATTCTCAGATTTAGGTGCACAGAATTATCTAATAACAGTTAGATACTGTCTAAATTTATCGTGAATAGAATCTGTGTACCTCCATCGTCACATAAATTCGGCGAAATATAAATCGAAAATGGCGTTTGTGGTACCGAACTGGTGATGACATTTTTTTATAAAGTCCCTTTTTATGACTGCCCACATACGTTCGATCTTATTGACCAGAAGTAAAAGTAACCTTACCAGCCGGTATCTAACGAAGAACTAATGGACCTCTGAAATTACGTATACCGTTGAACATTAATAACGCTAAAATCTAAACCGTTGAGAATCACGATTGACTTTCAACATCGCCCAGCTTGGCGATCACAACTTGGCGAGAATCAAGGGGCACCCTCAAATATAGTCTACCCGACGTTAATTTTTGTAGCGATATAGAAATAGAAATTGATACCATAAAAAAATTATAGAGAAATAGATACCATAAAAAATTAATTCGTTTTCGTGTTCTTTTCATGTATTTAAAGCAACTTTTGTATGCTTTTACAATTTCTGAGGCCTTTTTTTAAGAAAAAAAAACAAGTCTCCACCTGATAGTTATATTATAGGTCAGGTTACCATAGCAAAGTTACATCTTCAAACATCCTCAAGAGCTATAACACATCTGCAGAAGAACTGGATATGAAGACAAAATTGCAGGACAGAAACACTTTAATTGTCCACTAATCTTCAGATTTCCTGCTATGTTTTAAAAAACTTTATTTGTGGAAACCTTTAGCGCGGCGGACAGCTGGCCGCCTTTGCGGCTAGTAATAAATAAATGCTCTCTATATTTCGGAATGAAAAAGAAATTTAAGCTTTAAGCTTTGTGTTTATGTGGAATAAATGCCATTGAAGTATTTTCCGAAAGAACCTCTCTTTTGAAAAGTGCGAAGCATTTATTTTTTAATAACTGAAAATAATATTTTTCTAGCTTTTAAAATTTTCAAAGAAAATGTCAAGATGATAAGGATGTAATAATAATCACTATATTAGTTTCATATTGAACTATTTTGTAAATTTTATATAGTATTGCAGCTTAAATTATAAGTGTAATTTAAAAAATATAATTATTTTCTTTTATTTTTATTATTATATTTTATTTTTAATTATATTTTATTATTATTTATTATTACTGAGTAGCTTGAATTTCGTGTACACTCTAAATAACTCTCTGTTCACATTTGGATTGTAATAGGGGGAATCACAACTAGTAAAAACAGAACGACTTTTTCAATGAATTTTGAAATTTATATAAAACGCATCCTGTTTTTATCTATTGCCGAAGTGAGCCAATCTCTAAATTCTGTTACATCCAATAACGTACCATTATTTAAATAATCAATTATCAACTATAGAGCAAATTAACTTAGAGTAGATATTCTTATCAATAGAGATGAAGGAACTGCATTATAAAATCCACGAAACTTTCTTCGCTGTTAATGAAATCATGCCTTGGGAATGGCACCGAGAGAACATCTCTTTACATTAAAGAAATTACTTCCTTCCCCTTACTGAGAAGAATTTTGTCAAAACATTAGGGTAAATTCGACATATCAATAAATATAATTGAGTAACAGCTAAGATGAAATAATTAAAAAGCGTGGATAAATGAGATATCAATAATTTCCAATTATCGAAACCAGAAGCTTTAGTCATAAATGAGAGCACTAACTCCTGTACCATCCTGTCATGCAGTTGAATTGGTTTTTTAAATTTAAAAAAAAAATTTAGAATGCTCTAAGATGACACATAAGTGAAGGAAGCAGTGCTTCACCAAATACTTTTTGGAAAGGAAAAATAAAATACAATAGCTACACAATGTAACAATCCTTGCATATAGTTCGGTCCATTTTTTTTAAAAGTTGGTTGATATTGTTTCCTTCAAGACTAAAACTTTGCTTCTAAGTATCTCAGCAATGTATTTTTTCCGCTTTCAACTCAGCTCTCAATATTTTTTAAAAAAAATTCCTTTAAATAATTCTTTTTTTGGAAAGTGAATCTGAATTCTTCTCCATGACCGTGTTAGTAGCGATCGATTGGAGCTAACCACCCAAGAAGAAATTGTGTGCGTTGTACGTACTTAATTGGATTTATGTGTGTCAGCCTCGTGCATCCATGGTCACCTTCAAAAGGAAGTTCACCCACTTCGCACCCCATAGAACGGAATTTTCGTGTTATTCATGGCGAATCACCCCTTATTAGAAAAGCGTACGAATCCCAGTGGCACAGATTTAATTTCGAATGGGTGGTAGGGTGCTTCCATTTCATTTTTTCCCTCCCCACCTTTTGGTCCGTTGTTAAATGTGATTGAAAAGTCAGCGGAGTCGTCGCTGGACAAAAGATGGGGATGCCAGTGGAGCTTAAAATTTATGCACCACACTAACACGATTGCATGGTGTTTGTGTGTGAATCTATGTTCTTAGACACCCCCTATTCCATCCTCACAGTGACGTCATTCAGACTTCCACGGAGTGTTTTGTTTCCGTGGTTGGTGCAGCGTCATGGTTTTGCATATTAATAGTATTGGAAAAATCGAAGTGCAGTGGTAGTCATCATATATCGAGTTAAAAATATAGCTTTTCAGGAAATGAAGTCATTTTTTTATTACTATGGTACTGACTTCTTTTTTCAACTTTTGAGGCAAAATGTTATGGTGTTGGGTCCTAGTTTTATTTTTTTTTCAGTTGTGCAAATGTTGGTGACATAGAATGTCAAGTCATAATGTATTTCATGCAATTCAATTTAGGGAAATGGTTGGTAGCTTTCACACAGCAAAATAGTATTTCTCTCTTTTATTTAATCGAGGAGGACTATTTACTTTACGAGGGTTGCTATTTATATTTCTGGCCTAATAATGAAAAAACAAATATGTAGGATCGAAATTGGTTTTATTGTTTTTCAAAATATTCTCCATGATGATCAATACACTTTTGCATGCGTTTGAACCAATTTTCAAAGCACTTTTTCCAGTCCGATTGAGGTAACTCCAAAACATGCGTTTTGAATGCATCAACCGCTTCTTCGGGAGTCGAAAATCGTTGTCCACGTAATTTATTTTTGATGTGTGGGAATAAGAAGAAGTCATTGGGTGCCAAATCAGGGCTGTACGGTGGATGACCCATCAGTTCGATCTTTCGCTCCGTCAGAAATGCCTTTGTTTGAGTCGATGTATGAGAGCTCGCATTGCCATGATGAAGAATGATTCGCCTGTTCTGCTTTTTTCGAATTTCTCCGATGACTTCTGGCAAACAAATGGTCGTGTACCATTCAGAATTGACCGTCCTGCGTTGCTCTAACGCCACTGTTGCCACATGACCGTTAATGCCGAAGAAACAGACAATCATTTGTTTCGATGTGCTTCTTCCTCGAACAACTTCTGTTGGCTTTGCCTCGTCTTGGAAGACCCATACAGTTAATTGCTGTTTTGTTTCCGGCTCATATGCATAGATCCATGATTCGTCACCTGTGTGGATGTTATACACAGTCTTTGATGTACCTTGAACGTATTTTTCCAACATTTCCTTGCACCAGTCGACACGAGCCTTTTTTTTTAGCGTTTGTCAGATTATGCGGGATCCAACGCGAACAATTTTTTTTTACGCTCAAATGTTCATGCAATATTTTATTGATGCTAGTCATACTAATGTCCAAAGACGCCTCTATCTCACGGTATGTCACATGACGATCTTGCTTTATCAGTTCACGCACAGCATCGATCTTTTCTGGCACAACAACGGATTTTGGACGACCTGCACGGGATTCGTCCTGGATCGAACATCGACCACGATTAAATTCGTTATACCAATTTTTTTACAGTGCTGTAGGATGGCGCTTTATCGCTGAATAAAGAATTAAGTTCATCGAAGCACTCTTGTCTTGACAATCCACGCCGAAAGTTATGTAAAATGATGGCACGAAAATGTTCACGATTCAATTCCATTTTTTTAAAGAGAAGAACATTTCAATTTACTGTCAACAACACAAATGAAGCTATAATGGTAAATCGTCTGCTGAATTTATGTTTAAAAATATCAAACTTTCGATTAAAATCGTCTGCGGTCGCCTAGCAACACTTACTGTTGCCAAGGCCAGAAATATAAATAGCAACCCTCGTATTTAATTGCCTTCATGAGATGCAGATTTAGTGATGAAATGAGATGCCCATTTTCGTAAAATTGACATTCATTAGTTGGTACGTTGTTTTTCACACGGCAAAACGGTTGTTCTCTTTTTTATTTTTTTCAGAAACACTATTTATATTATCTAGAGACGCAAATTTTACTGAAATTGACCATCATTGGGGGGTTTTGCGTTTCAATGGTTGCGTTTGAAGTCAATTCACAAAAAAAGGAAATTTCAGAATCGTACATAGGCATTAACAACTTCGAAAATATTTGAGAGAAAATTTTATAATCAAAACTAATCTCTATTTCCGTTGTGTAAGAATAAAATAACATCAATCTCTTAAACTCGATTCGAAAGTGATGGAAATTCCATCTTTAGTTCGTCCATCACTGGGAGTATTTATGTCTGCAATGGGTAATGCATACCCCAATCTGGTTAATTAGGAAACTACCACAAATGGGTTTCGAACTTGTAATGCTTGAATAAGAAGTTATCCTGGCTTTTGCCATTAAAAATTCCAGCAAACTTGAAGTCATACAGGAAAAATAGTTTAAAAGTGTAGCGAATTAATGCCTTCATTTCTTTGAAAAGTAAGTTGCTACATAAGAAAATGGGAAGAATAATGCAGCCTGGAGGAAAAAAAATAATTATATAAAAATAAAATCTTACTTTTCGTATGAAAGCTTTTAAAAACTGTACTATTGTATGAGATTTATAAAACCGAGCTGTCACAAGAAAGAAAAATTGTAAAGTGTTAAAAAGAAATGAGGTACGAATAGCAACGAAGACATAAAGAACTCTACAGAAACGACGCGTTGAGATTATGCATTTTATAACAGTAAAATATAAATTAAGCTAAATTTTCTGTCTAAAATCTGTTTTTTAGGTAAGAGATGGAATCATTTTTAAGCAATATTTGTTTATTGTTTGTAGCTCATTCAGTTAAATATCAATAGGCATAATGACCCTGCTTTAATTTCCTATAACAATTAAATTGAAAGGTCAATATCAATACTTTTTAGAAAAAATATATTTTATTTTGAAATCACAAATTGATAAAATAAAAAAAAATTTCACTTGATAATTATTTTTATTTTAATGTTTTAAAAGAAAAATTAATTTTTGATTTCCTATCCTTCCTCGAAAAACAAAATTTCTCTTAAATGATTCAACAAATTAAAAAATATTATTGGAAATATAATTTTTGGTGAACATTCCATTCCATTAATATTTTCACGTGGATCTACTTTCTAACTTTAACAGTGCATATTTCCGAAAAACCGAATTTGAAATAAACTGCATTAAGAATAATATAAAGATTCTTTATTAGAAATAATAATTTTTTATACATTTCGTCAAGCAGCCGGCATTATTTAGTGAATATGCTACAGCTGCTACAGTAACGTTAACAACCAGATTTATTATCACGATCTGTAACAAAAAAGAATCAAACAATTGAAACATTTTTTTGTTTCTCCTTGTGTTTTTCGGCTTCTTTTTCTTCACCAAATCATCTTAATGCTTGTGACATAATACTTATAGGGACGACCGTGAACCTGTTTTTTAATTGTTCTTCTTCTTGTGCTTTCTTCAGTCTATTGGTTCACCGCACAATAATTACTCTACTGTCTCAAAAGAAAAAACACATGCTTCTGGATTTCGTAACAGTTCGGTTATAACGTTTATCTTTTTTTATTAAAAAAAAGTTAAGGTACCGCAATAATTGCTAGTTTAACTATTTTTCTAGTATCTCTCAAGCTTTTGAGATGATGTATTAAATTAATTATTTAAAAAAACCTCCATATAAGATGTTTTTTGAAAGTAAGGCACAATTAGAGCGACAAAGGATTTTATTCTTTCGATCATTAAGCTAATGTGTGCTTGACTTTGAAAACAACAAAACATTCATAATTAATTACCGTGATCTGAAAAAAATCGTAAGATCACGGTTTATGAACGTGTTGTTACACAACTATACATTTGAAACAATGTTTATGTTGCGGTGTTTTTTTTTTTATAACGTTTCACAATGCTTTTTATTTATGGATTCACCTCAGGGTAAAATCTAGTTTTAAATTCACGTAAAATGAGAGAAACTGACCTCTTTGTGGATTGAAAACACCTGCAAATTGTATTTCGGCCCCAAAGAGATCAGTTTGATTTCAGAAATCAGCTCTTGAGGAAAACTGAATAGTTGAGGTAAGATGGAACTTTAATAATTTTTAATTGGATTAAATTAAAAATCAAGTGTAAAAAGCTTTCAAAATTTTCAATTTCTTCAAGTGACGCTATTGATAAAATTTTTTTCCCTTGTCCATAAAACGATAACATTTAGAAATATTGCCATACTTTGAATCTACTATTGTCTAACTCAAATGTGATTAGTTAAAACATTATTGATATTACAGTCTTGAAATTGGAAAAATTTTAAGAATATTAAAAAAGAAACTGCGAAGAAAAAATTCAATGTGTAATTTAGCAAATAGTTTTTTTTTTATTAATGAAAATTTGGAGCAAATGAAAAGTTTTGTTGATTTTGAATTGGTGTAAAAAAAGTTGAAAGTTGTTTGTTAGATATATAAATAAGAAAAAAATTCACGAATTATTTTTTTTTACCAGATTCGGAATTCGGACCTTAAAGCAGATCATAATAATAATAAAATTTTGTTAAATATATTTACATTTTATACAGTAATAATAAAAGTTTAAATAAATTACGAAAATTTCTCGTTGTCAATTAAAATAATTGTGAAAAATATATTTATCCTACTTTTAAAATGAACTCTTGTAATAACATTAAAAAAATACATACCAGTAGAATGAAAGAGAGGTAATATAATAATAATAATATAATAATAATATAATAATAATATAATAATAATATAATAATAATATAATATAATAATAATATAATAATAACCACCGCTAAGGGACAGACACTTTGTTAGTCCGAGTTTCATACGAAGAATATTCGGTAATAAATAAATGAGATTTTCACAAACAATAAATACCCACGCTAATAATTTAGGTTGGTTTTTAAAAATACTTATTATAGAGAGTAAAAACCAGATGAAAGATAAGATACATATCTATACTCGTTTAGAATAAATTGTGGTCTTACATTAAAGCAATAATACTCAGCTTTTTAAGACTTTAAACCGTAATTGTTATCTTCTAAGACAACTTTCCGTCATGGAACTCCACTAATATAGTTGCTTCTATCTCATCATAGTTTGGTCAGGAGAGCAGTCCAAAGTTTGGTTAAATTTATTTTTTGCGTATGGCACCATATCTCTAGAAATTTTTAAATGAATTTAAAAATGTTTGGTCATAATTACAAAAATTTGTTTATCCAAGATAATTCTATGCAAAATTTAACTTTTAGTAACTATTTATTATTTTTCATTATTTTATTTAATAATAGTCTAAAATTTTTTTAATTGTTGGGTATAAGACGTTTTATTGCATTTTTAAAGATGTCATTTTACATAGCAAAATATAAAATTTAAGCGAAATCGGTCTCATAGTTCCTAAAAAGCGTATTTTGTAAATACGCTTTCATTAAATTTTGATTTCTCAGGAACTATTTCACCGATTTCGCTCAAATTTTGCAATGTAAAACTACATTCCTTAAAAAGATTTTTAAAAAAATTACATACCTTGCAATTCAAAATTCTTTCGAACCATTATTAAATAAATAATAAAGGATAATGAATATTTACTAAAAGTTATAACTTTCATGGAATTATCTTTGGTAAACGAATTTTACAATTGTATGTAATACTTTTTCAATTCGCTTAAGAAGCTCTCGAGATATGGAGAAATACGCAAGAAATAAAACTAACTTTAAAGGGTGCAAACTTTGGACCGGTCTCCAAACCAAGCTATGAGGACCATATTTCCCAGATTGCGGCTACCCCCTATATTTTGAAAATTGAAAATCCAAATCCATCCAAAGAAGGTATGTTCATTCACAGAAAGTACTTTTTTGTGTCGGATTTCTTAACTTAAAATATCGTCTGCACTTGTTAATTAACCTATTTCAGATTACCTCCTCGAATCATTAAGATTGAGTCCTAGAACCTGTAGATCTGATCATTAGATCAAAAGTTATTCAGGGTGGCCCGTTTTTTATTTCGCTCACTGTACTTCCTAAGAAGGCTTCAGGTTGCTCACAATTTGCTATTGTCTAAAAGATTACCTTTTAATATTATGTTTAAAATCCATGCATGTTCACTGAAACTTGTTGACTCTTCTAAAGGGCACCAAATGCCTGGGACCCCGAGATATGTAAATCGGGCCCTGGTTGCATAAAAAAGTTTAATAAAGCCTGCTGTCTATATCTTAAATAAGGCAAATTTGTATCCCTTTATATACAAATATTGTTGTAAATTTTTTTTTAATAATTGTTTTACTATAATCTATATATAAAAATCCTATTTAAAAATATTGTAAAAAATTGAAAATTATTAAGATTTTATGTTTGACTGGTTACTACTATAGATTATCATCTGAGTTGCCTCAATTATTTTTTAAAACTTTCTCCCGCACTATTGGAAACAAAAAGGCATTTTTTAGTTTTTTTCTTCTTTCAGTATATTTCTGTGAATATTATTTTTAATCTTCTTTACGTTAATTCTTTTTTTGATTAAATTTTATTTTATTAGTATATTGTTCATTATTAGACTATTATTGAACTTAAATTTTCTTTAGATGTTTGCCCTGGATCAAACATGAAAAGTACATAAAATAGCGGAAGCATTTCATCAGAAAAAAATGGTGATTTTGTCAAGTGATTCACCCTTGGATTCACCCATCTCCGTGAATAAAAGAGAATTTGTTCATCTCCCCCCCCCCCCGTATGTCCGTCGGAATTCTAAGGACACCGTACATGTCGACACCTGCGAGTCCGACATACCTTTCATTCCATGTCGAAGGTGGCATGTTATGAAGCGTGTGGCAAGGAAATATCCTCATAATAACTCCATACGCTAGCCACCACCGCCTTGTAAATGTGTACATACGTAAGAAACAGTTGCAACGAGAGAAAAAAAAATGCTGGGGGTTAAAATTGTAGGGAAGGAAAATATCAAAACAAGTTAAAAGTGAAGGACAGGACATAAAGACTGTAGGGGAGGGGAGCACTTATTAAGAGGAGGGTAAGGGGGCTCGCCCAAATCACAGTCTCAAGACCTTTCATTACAGCAGGGATCTCATTTTGTAGCACTGAGGAATGTCTCTTGCAGGTGGTTCGTCACCCATAATTGGCCACACCTCGGGCCACCACCACATGAAACCATGACGTTTATTTTTATTATTTAATCACCATTTTTTTTTCTTCTTTACTTGTCTCGTGGTCTAATTCGAAAAAAAAAATTACTTTCAGACATGGGTTAACTACATCTCACTCTTCAATCCAAAACGTTTTGGTGAATATACAACAAAATTGTAGTTATTAGTTGAATGTATAGATTTAGCAAAATAAAGCAACGCGATGGATTAAAACGAAAATGTAAGAATGCATATTAGGAATACATGAACTGATGATTAAACAAAAACTAATTGAGTGGTATAGTAGTTCAAAATAAAAAAAATTGTTGTTGTTATTGCAATTCCAAAACTTTTTCTCGATTTATATTTCTTAATTTTTGTCTACAATTATCTATCATTATAAAAAATAATTTTTGTGATTTATTGTTTGTTTTATTATTTATTTTTATTAAAAAACATTTCTATTGAAATAAACGTCGCACTTCTAATGTTTATTTGTATTTTTATAATTGTTGGCATAAATTAAAAGCATAGTGGTGCTTATTTCTATAAATTGTGCTTTTTACTTGAATATTATTGATTTAAGTTGCTTAGTTGTTAGTTAAAAAAGCACAGAATTTGAAGTATTTTAAGAAAAAAAAATCCTTCACTTTGTCCTTGAATCAATGAAACTTCTTCTCAATGAAGCCTACTTATCACAATTTGTTAAAATGGCGACTTATTTCTCACAACCTTCTAAGATATGATACAATAGTCACTTTAAGTTATGCTCGTCTTTTTTTATTTTTTGTCTATTAGAAGAAATGATGCATGATTTTATTTCATTTTATAACCGGCGTTGAACTATCAATGTTCAATTCAATAGCTTTGTAATTTTGAACCCAACCCAGAAGACAAAGGAACTCCTCGATCAAGCATTGAAACAAACTAGGGAGGACATTTTGTGACAACTTACCCACATTTACGTTACATGAAGAGGGAAACCGCGAAAACCTCCCACGGTTAGTCCACCAGCAAGGGGATTATTACCCCTGATCTGTCTATTACTGAGGGTAGTTTTTGTTAGAACTGTGGTCAGTGCAAACCGGGAGCAGAATTCGAATCGACCCGCCAACGTTAGAATCGAACCTGGGTCATCTCATTGAAAAGTGAGCTGTCTATCTCTTGAGCCACTATTGATTGATAAATGAAGTGTGATAAAAATTTACTTGTGGTCATTATTTTATTACCATTTTGTTCATTTTTGTGACGTCTTCTAGTGCATTTTTTCTCAACTACCGGTCCGTAGGCTGCAAACAACTATTTACAAGTCCACAGAAAGAATCTATATTAGGTAGATCTCAATGTAAAAAGTAATGGGTAGCTAAGCTTTCTTACCTATCAGACATATTTTCACTTATAAAAGAATTAAAACTAAGCCTTTAAAGCAAAAGCAATATAGTATTCAACTTATTAAAAAATATATAGTTTTGGTACAAATGTAAACAAGATATCAACTTTGAAATATTTCCTTCTTTCTGTCACTTTATAAATGCTGAAGACATTATTATGAAATTTTAGAGTATAATTTCGGAACCCAACCTTCGCCGGAAGAGTATGTACGTGTAGGGAATTTGTGGACCAAAAATACATTCATTGAAAATCAAAGTAACAGTTTTACTATCTCAAAAGGAGAACTTAGTTAAATATGAATGAAGAGAGTTCAATACTATCTATTACTATTATACTCTAAAGATAACATTGAGCTATCTTCAGATAAAGGATTAAAGCCACAATTCAATTCAATGAACATCGGACATATTTATGCATCCGTTCTGGATAAATACTATAAAAGAATAACTCCACCTTTATTAAAAAATAACTAATTTTTTTTTTATTGTCTTTTTCTTCAACTTGTATGTGGGAAACTACATTTTCATTTATGAATGTTATAAAAACAATACATCGAAATCGACTTAATCTTGCTCTTGCGTTACGTGTAGCTGTAACAGGCTTGAAACTTGATTTACTTGTATACTTTAGCTACCTAGACATAGTTACATAACTCGGTTCCGCCATTTTGTTATTTGAATAGCAAAATTTATATTTATGTACTAAAATTAATGTAAGTTTTATTTATATTTAAATAGGTTTAGGCTCAAAATATTTTTCCCTTTAGAGAGTATGGGAATGATCACTAACAAACTTGTCAAATATTGTTTAAATCCCACAATTTTTTAAATACAAGAGTCATGTCAATAGCCCAAATTGCCAACTTTACCGGTCCGTGATAAAACACTGAAATATAAGTCCTTCGAGTAAATTTAGTGAATTTCAAATAGCTCAATTCTTCGTAAATATGCATTTGTGTTTTTTATATTATTTAATTGTTGTAGATAAAATCATATATACATTCAAAGATTACAAATAACTAATAATCTTAAAACTAATAATGTCTGGGTATTAAGAGTTTATTTATAACTATACTGAGAAAAAAAGTCTGGTAAAATTACCTTACTGTATGTTAATAAAAATTTTTGATAATTAAAAAAAAAAAAAAAAAAAAGGCACCATAATTTTTGTTAATTTTAATATACAGTGTTTAAACAATTCATTTGGTAATTTTTTCGTTCAAGTGGTAATGGTTTACCGAAAATTCTGGTTTTCGAAATTATAGTTCCTATTATCACAAATTTAGTAAAATATACAAAACTGGAAGTAAATTTAATGGTTTTTATGCCATGCTTTATGGTATCATGATGAAATGACCAAATTTTATCATATATACTACCAACAGCGTGGTAATAAAACCATATTTTATTGTTAATTTTACCAAATGTCATTACTAAAGTGCTTCGGTAAAAATGATCGAACATTTTGATGTTCCCATACTGCCAGAAACACAACAAATTTCCCCATATGCAGGTAGTTTTGACCATACTTTTATTTTCTCTATGGATATTGAGAATATAGCTTTTTAAATTTAGTTTATACCAATCAATAAGTTGTAATAAAATCGCCACATATAGGTAACTTTCAATTACTTTTAACGCCAAGCGAAGGATAAATGGATAAGTTACAATCCTACAAAACTCTCGTAAATTCTGTCTCTTATCACAATTTGTTAAAATGACGGCTTATTTCTCACAACCTTCTATGATATCAATTAACTTTTCCCGATAGCGTGAATTATATAGTCGGTTCAGTGAATGATCGGCACTTTTAGTTTTGCGCGACAATTTTTATTTTATTTTGTGTATCATAAGAAATGATAAATGATTGTGATGAAAATGTTCTTGTGCCCATTATTTTATTGCCATTTTGTTCATTTTTCGCGACGTCCTCTAGTGCATTCCAAGTGGCTATCCTTCAGGGCTCAAAGCGGCGTTCGATACTTAGGGTAATAAACCGCCAATTTTTCATGTCGTCATTACAAGGAAATCAAGGAAGCAGGAATTTATACCTGGGTGTTTTGTTACAGCTTTTCTTCCTTTTTTTTTTCCTCAGTGACAAATATTAAGTGTCTCGGTCCATTGGATGAAGAATTCCGAATATTCCGTGCAACGAGATAGGCGCTATTAATGACATTCTTTAAATGTCATCTTCTTTTCATCTTTATTACATGGGGTGAGCAGATATCAATAACGAAGAAGTAAAGTTAAATGCCTTATGAGGTAAATTTTGTCAAGAATGGTAGTTATTATTTTAGTTTTAAGTACATCAAGAGTTAAGGTACCATAGTACGAGTACGAGATTGATTTAAACATAAGAGTGTATCGTAAAAAAAAATTTTTTGTAATAAAACTATTTTGAAAAAATTACAATGAGTAACCCTCCTTAATTAAGTAATCCTCAATATATGATAGTATTTAAATAGGTTTTGGACTAAGTTTAATTTGCGTGAAAATACTAGGTGGACCCGAAAGTAATGTCGTTTCGGCGCGTTAAATATTCGTTAGTCTTAAAAACTAATTCATTTTCTTCCATCCATTTTTATTCATTTTCGATCCGGCATTGAAAGGTCGTTGCTAACAAGGGTGAATACATTGTTGATTAAAAAAAAATCTTGATAACAAATATCAAATGCACCGAAACGACATTACTTTCCGGTCCCCCTAATAGATATAACTTACTTGTCAATCCCTGACTAAGTCTATCTTTGATAAACTTAGAGGATAAAGCTTGATCGTTCACTTATTTGATTTGAAAATTTCGTCTTCTTGCATACTTTGATATTACGTCAAATTATATAATCATATATCAATGATACAATTTGGTTTAGGTATATAAATTTCTAATCTAACATGTGTTATTATAGTGACGATAATTTCGGCTTTTAAAATACATGAACTCAAAAACTTATAAATGTATCCTGATGTATAATTTTTAAGTCGAAACGTAGCTGAGCAAAAGTTAAAAAATATATATATAATTTGTTCAATATTTAAATATTAAACGTCATAAGATTTCAATTCTATCTCAAACTAAGTCAAAAACCGCAAACTATACAAAATGTAAAATAATGTTTAAATTATTTCTTATAAATTACATTAATTAATGTTTCGAATATTTTCTAGTATTAACTTTTGTAATCATACGTATGTTACCTTCAATTTTTTTTCCTAGACACGAAAAATACAGTAAATATACCTATATTCAAAAGACAGAATTGGAATCTCTACCTCAAAATTTGTTACAAATCCTTTTTTCTATTTCTGTATCTTTCTATTTTCTTTTCTGTAAAATTTCTTATTGATAAGGGTAATTTTGAAATCAACACCTCAAATGCATGCAGATAAATTAACAAAATAATCATTAATAATGTCTCAATATCGAGTTGTAAAAATTTAATTGATTCTTCAGTTGAAGGAGAAAAAAAAATGGCGATTTGACGAGATTGTATCTTGTTTATAGAGGCAATTATTTTACTTGTAATCCAAAGTCGAGATACTTTTTCTATCAACTAAAATGCAGTTGGGAGAGAAATTATCGACCGTGGTTCGATACTCCCGGCACGTTACACAGAAAGTAAAATCCGAAATTATCTGGAAGTAGAGAATCAAAAAATTGCGCGGCAATTACCAGAAAGTACGATCTGCCGAAGCCCGAAGCCAAAGTGAGTGAAAAAGTCTCATTCGGGGTGGGTTGCTCGATTAAATTACAGCGAAAGCGTGGTTTTCGAATTTGGCTAATAGACCCGCTGAAAACACACTGCCCTTGTTGAGGCAAGGAATGCCACCCCAAATTATCCGCCTTACCTTCTCATTCCTACTATAAACATCACGTTTTGGTGGGCTCGAGGCGTCACAATTGTACCGCCTCTACGGGGAGACCATCATTATTGTGGAACTTTTTTTTATTATTATTATTTGTTACTCTTGTATTTTATACTTTTTGTAAGCGTCAAGCACGCGTCTTCAATGCTTATTTGAATGCTAAACCCATCGTATTGAGTGTTAGTATATTCTTTTATGTTAGATAGTTGATTTTTATTAAAGTTATATAAAAAAAATTATGAAATTTTATTTTACTTCATATTATTTTTTTAAAAAAAATCAGTTATAACTTACTCTATTTATCGTCTAAAAGGTGTCCCCAGTTTACACATTTTTAAAGATAAATCCGAGTAAACACTATTCATTAGTTTTTGAGTAATATAAAATAAATCCAATTTAAAATTAATAAAATAAAAATAGATCTACGTTAGAATAGCGTTTTGTAGTCAGAATCTACTTCCTTCATCTATCAGGTTAACCTATGGGGAATTATAATGATACCAATTCCATGCTTTTTAGATCACTAATTAATATTTTAATTTTTTTTGCTTCGTTTCATTCATTTAATGTATTTAATTAAAATTACAAAATTTTTATATTTTAAGGATTTTGCATGTTTTTTCAACTTTTGTCTGGGTTCACCAAAGCCTTCTGTGGTAGCTTTGGGAAAAAAACTAGTCTTAAAGAATTAAAATTTGGTTACTTGGTGTCATGAACTAATTTTAATGTATAAACTGAAATCAAAATGTTCCGAAATTTTAATTAGTTAGTCAAGAAACAGGGAATTGATCTGACATTGTAAAAAATCCCGGATCAAATTACGGAAGAAAAAAATACTTTGTACACTCTGAGTGCAGCATTCGCAAATCTATTTTGCCGTAAAATCCATTTTGACCGTAAAATTTTATACCACATTTTTTGCAGCAATATTTATTTAATTACAGTGATATAATATGATGGAAAAAAAGTGTCTACAGCATATGTAATTTTGTAGAATTCTGGGTAGAATTTACGTTTTTAAGAAATAAGCTTTTGAAGGTAATAAATTAAAACCAATTTATGTTATTATGCTTAGACTTCTTTCAATGTCGAAATACCTTATTTCTCACTTTATTTCTGTAAAAGTATTTTCCTTACAAGGTACTTGGATTAGCCGGAAAAACAACTAAAGGGACAATTCGTATAGCCCTAAATCTAGAATTTTCTTTTGTATTTAATTAGGAACTGTCTCGACGATAATTAATAAATAATATGTAAATCATTTTATCTTAAGCTTTGTTTTATTACATAAAAACTCTAAAAATAAGGTCGAAGTCTTAGCAATAAGCAAATAATGTCACGTGTTTTTTTTTTCTTCATAATATTTGTAACTATGTTAACAGATTTAACTGGAACTGTTCTTTGAGAAATTTGTCTGATTATTATTTTTGAGAAATTTGTTTGATTATTATTTTTGAAAAATTGAGATTATTATTTTTGCGAAATAGTAATAATAATAATTATTATTATTTTTTTTTTTTGGATTTAAGTAGGAGTAGTTGAGGGTTGCTCATAAATTTCAGAATTGTATATTTATATGGAAAGTGGTTTTTATTAATATAATTTAAATTTTTTAAAATTTAATGAATATTATTGTAATATAGTTCATGCAAAGATATTTAGCAATGTATGTTAATAGGAGATAAATATACAGAAACTTCTTTAACGTTTATTGAGAAAAGATATGGCCAAAACTACCAAAATATATTAAAATTCACCGCGTTTTTCATTCTATGGGAACACTAAAAGGCTCGACAATTTTTACTGAAACACTTTTCTAAATATTTTGCTAAAATTAATAATAAAATATTCTTTTATACTATGTGATAAAATTCGGTAAATATGGTAAAATTTATTATGTTATCATGATAGCTCAGAGCATGGCACTAACAACTATTTATTTGGTTTAAATTACTTAACAATCTTGTACTTTTTACTAAATGCGGGGTAATAAGAACTAATCATTTTGTAAACCAGAATTTCCAGTTAATCGTTACCATATTTACGGAAATGTTACCAAATGAATGGTTCAAATTTCATACATTTTGGTTTTATTAACCAGAGCTATTATTTTTTTTTTTTACCGGACATATCAATACCATTCAGTACGGTAATTTAACTAGCAATTTTTTTACATCTTAATAATGGATAATTGATCTTATTTTCTCTATCTTAGATTTTTCATTGTTCGAAAGACATTCTTAAATTGAAATAAAATTGTTTAACTTGTTTAATTTATTTATTATTATTAATTTATGTATTATTTATGTTTAATTCATTTAATTATTATTTATTTATTTATTCTTATAAATTATTTGATCGGTTTTTTTCATATAAACTTCAAACTTTGTTGTAAAAATTGTAATTTATTATATTAAGAGATAGTTTCAATTGTTTGATTAGAGTTTAAAATTTTTGTATAAAACATTTAGTTAAACTTTATTATTTTAAAAATTCGTTTTTTATTACAGGAAAATTTAAATAATGTATCATAATCAATACTCAGTATGCCAATTAGAATAAAGGAATATTCAAACCAGGTGAGTTGCTTTATAAACTATTACAAATTGTTTTGTCATGAATAATTGAGTAAATAAAAATTTCGATACTAAAATTTTATTTAAAATTTAAATTTTCCGCTGTTTGGAATTTTTTTTTGTATAATTGTAGTAATTATACATTTATTTTAGTAACAAATATTTATTGAAAAAAATTTCCTTAAACTTTAACAAGAAATTTAATCGTTTACAGGATAATTCCGTTTTGGAAGTATTTGTGGAAATATAATTAAAATATCAAGAATTATTCTTTATATTGTACAATTCTTAGTATTTTTCTTATAGCATTTTTTATTTTTTTCTCAATATGTAATTGAGTTCACACACACACACACGCACGCACCCTTCCATTTCATCTTTCATAAAAAAAAGTTTGTATTGTTTTCAAGATGCAATAAATGTTGGAGCATTATAAATAAATATGTCAGGATAAAATATTTTTTTAAAATTATTTTTATTTATAGTGCTTGTACCTAATTCTCACGTGTACCATCTTAAAACTTAACACAACAATACATAAAAAGAAGAAAACTTTCTTTTGAGAGTTCTAATCAGAATAAAAGTTTGCACCGCTTTTTCATTTTCGAATCGCTTCCTCTCGGGAGTATTTAGCACACCATAATTTCAGTCATTTTCTCCGCAAAAAGATAACTTACAACCTTAAACTTCCCAAACGCCTCGACGATTTTCTCCAAAACACAACAGGCCTTCTTGCCAAACAACATTTCCACTAATAACATGTACAAGCCCCAAAGAGCGACCACGGAAAATGATCATTATTTGCATCAAGTCTCAATTTTCAGTTCAAGCGCTTTTTCTCTCTATATATATACTCTCCTCACCCCCTCGACATCTCGCCAACTGAAGAGGGGTGGTGGCGGTAAATTGCGCCACTATTAAGGGATTTTCATACCATCTGTCGAAGGAAGACTATTATCATTATTACAAAGCCGTGGGCTGTGAAAATTGAGATCCATTTTTCAACTCGACTGGAAAACCATTGCAATGGAAGGTCTGAAGACCGATTAACAGATCTTCTAATAGTAGATAAATTTGGAGGATAAATCCCCATAATGCCTCAAGTATGTTGCCCACAAAGTATCTTTTATTCGTTTTCCACTCTTTGGAGTTTGAGATATTTATTCTTTTTGTCATAAAGCCGAAACATGTTCGTTGTTATTCAGAGGAGTTAAAAAAGAAATGCACAATTTTGATAATGTCGTAAATTAATGTTTTGAATTGTAAAAGCTTTACACTGCATAGAATTTTTTTTAACACTTCGATAAAATGCTCTGTGAAGGGTTACTTGCAGATCGAAAAAAGATTCTACTTTCAATATTAACTTAAGAAGATTTATTTGAACGTAATTACCATTTTTATTTAATAACTAAGTAGTTTTTTTTCTCCATTTTATTTATTAAAGTGTGTTCCATTGCGCCAAGTTAGCAAGTTTCAATCATGCAAGCATTTTTAAAAATAATTCTTAGTTCCTAAAATATGTATTTTCATTTAGATATTAATATCTTCGTTAATTATATTAAAATTGATAATATTATTTTCAATGTTTAATTTATAAGAATGTTAGATCAATCAAGTAGTTGAAATTAGATTAATGTCAATGATGGAATATAGACCATCTATGCGATTCGCTATTCACGCACTACCAAACGACCCATATTCGAATCGCGACGATGGCTGTTCGATTCTTATACTGTTCTCGACCGCAGTGCTGACATCAAATATAAGGCTGATTATGGGTTAAAATTTCTTTATTATATATCTTATCTATTTTCATTATATATCTTATCTATTTTCATTATATATCTTATCTATTTTCATTATATATCTTATCTATTTTCATTATTTTCTTTTTCATGAATCGCAAATGAATGCGGGTTATTTTTACTTAAAAAGTTCTTCGTGAAAAGTAGTTTACTCCCCACAATTGTTCGAGAATGTTCTATTCATTAATTTTTTTTTTTTATCTTATGGATTGGGTTCAAAGTTGCAACGCTACTGATTCTCCAATCCACTTTGAATCGAATCGACTCATCAACACAGATAAAAAAAATTTGTTCTAACCTTTAAAATCATTTATACACAACAAATATAATTATAATATTTGCAAAAGAAAATTTAAATATCTGATATTCTATGGCATAGACTCTCAGCTTATAGCATTTTGATTTTACGGCCTTATTCTACTTAGAAAAATTTAATGGGTAACATGGATTGAATTATTATTTATTCATAGGGTTGGAAAAAAAACTTCATATACATTTATATTTCACTTTCTTATCAATCATCATGGTACACGAACTTACTTGAGGGATTTTGTTAGAACTCATCCTATATCAGGGGTCAGGGGTAATTTCTGTCACAATTTTGAAGTTATATTATCAATAATTTTTCATAAATCTATACAACTTTTACCAGCATCAGTTAAATTTGCTCTTAGTATTGACAAGAAAAATTGTGTACTAAAAACTTCACCAACTGTTCTTGCCCCCTTTAATAGTGTACTAAAAGCAATTTTTTTAAAATAATAATTTTGGCAATATAAAAATAAAGATAAGTCTGTCAAATATTGAAAAGTATAATGCGACATTTACTAAAGTTTTAAGTTTAGTTATTATTAAAAAAAACTGCAAAGAGATCAATACGCCATCACTACCTTAAAGCAACACAGAAATTTAGCTGAATTATTCAGATTTCGCTGAAACAGAGGGGGGTTAAAAAAGAACAGAAACTAATGTGTCCCATCCATTTTATATCATTGACAGTGTTTATTGTCATGAAGGATGAAAACCTTCCTTTTGTAAGAAAAACAGATCAAATGAATGAATACCATCTCCTTCTTTCCACAAATCTCAAAACCCAACAAACTATTATTTCCTTTTTTTAGATCTCTCAAATATTTTCTCCCATCTTCCTTCAGAGGCAACCTATAAAAATTCAGATTAAGGAAGTAGATAAAGCAACAACAACAGTAAAGAAAAAAAATATATCTAAAATGACAAAGAAGAAGAATTTGATTAATGATTTTATATTCCCCTTTTTTCGTTTCCTAATCTAACCTCTCACGCCATTTTTCACAGCTCGTCCTTCCTTCTAGAAGTATATCAACCACCAATGGGAGAAAGAGCGTAGACGCAAGCTTATTATGCAAATTAGGGTTGGTTGGGGCAGCCTTCAACGCTTGCCGAACCCAACATCCATCTCCTTCGTGCCACAGCTGACACAATTCCGGGTAGAACTCTGCCGTTTTCTTCCTTGGTAAACCTAAAATGGGCAAGTTTTGGCGCGAACTCCTATGGCGCCAGTTATTATATGATCTTAGAATTAGATTTCATTGGAAATAGTTTACTGTATACAGAAAAGACCTAACGTTTATATCACGGTGAATATCATGTAATTTTACAAGAATACACTCGAAGAAATCTTTTGGAAAAACATTCACTTTAAATTTTGTGTCATTTGCGTGTGAATTATGGAATTACTTAATGCTAGTTTTAACAGATATTCATTTAAAAACAATTGTTAAACTACTGTATATTGGCGCCAGTTATTAAGTGATCTTAGAATTTATTTCCATGGAAATAGTTAATTAAAAGTCCTAATCTTCAAACGACCTGGAAAATTATGCAATTTTACAAGAATATAGATATCAAGAATTCTTTTGGAATAGCATTTACCTTAAACTTTGTATTATAAATTTCTGAATTATGGAATTACTTAAAGATAGATTTAACAGATATTTATTTAAAAACAATTGTTAAATTATTGTATATTGTTTTTTTTTTTCTGTTTTTTTTTTCTTCTGATTTTTTTTAAAAAGTAGTTTTTATGTAAAGTTTACGATTAAATGATTATTTAGATAACAGTTACAAACACAAATAAATTTTTTAAATATTTTGACTTATTAAAATTTTTTTCACCTTACATTTTTTATTATTAATTTATTAATTATGGAATTACTTAAGACCAATTTTAACATATGTTTATTTAAAAATTGTTAAATTATTTTTCTTCATTGTATTTTGCCAAAGTTTAATAATAAATGATTGTTTAGACATCAATTAAAAACAATCAATTAATTTAAGACATTTTCAGAAATTTCTCAATTCTACAGTGCAATTGAAAAAAGAGCGTAAATTCTTCTCAGTAGATTTCGTGAGAAGTGACATGAAAACTATTTTCTTTCTATTGATAATGGTATGACCGCTAAAATAGAATTTTTTAAAAAAATTTATATATTGAAATATAATTTTGAAAAAAAAAACTCTTTTGCAATAAGTAGCTTATTATGCAAAAATACCAAATATATAAAAATCTCACTTTTGAATTTTTCGTCGCTTACCTTGGATTAGGCGTCGCTTGGATTAGGGATAAATCAGAATCACAAGGGATTGAAAGTAAAACTTTCCCCTGTAGAATTATCACTCATATCTCCAAAAATAATGTGCAAATATTGAGAAGCGGCAGTCAGATGACGCCGACAGTATGTCACAATAACGTGAGTGTAAGAGAGGGGTATAAAAGAAATGGTAGCAAAGAAGTAAAGCTGTATGCAACCGTTCTTTAAGTCGCTCAGTGCCATAACTAAATAATTATGACACAGAGAGAACTCATGTGGATATTTTTTTACGTGGTGAAATTATAGGCCACCTGAAATGTAACGTACTCATAGTGAAGTACAAAGTATCGGAAGGACTTGGAATTGCCCTTAGTGACGTCTCTAGGTTTTTGCAACAATTCCAATGAGATGATGGGAATGTCAGTACTGGTCTCCCCCCCCCCTCCTAGTTACAACGTCGAATGAAAATCGGTATTTGGAAGAAACTGCCAAAAGAAGCAGACGAAGCACAGTATACGTCTTGTAAACTATCTGCAGACACGTGTAACACAGTTTGGAAAATATTGGCCCATAAGCTTGCAGGCCAATAAAATGTGTTCCACTCATGGCAATTCACTGTCGTCAGTGATTAGTCTGGAGTAGAGAACATGTGACTTGTGTGATGTTTTCCGACGAGTCCAGGTTTAACTTATAGTCTGATTCATGACGGACTTTCATATGGAGAACGCCAGTTATCCATTACCACCAAGACAACATCATTGAATGACACCTTCATGGTGGTGCAAGAATGCTAGTTTGAAAATTATACTAGGCTCCGGAATATATTTGCATGTTTAGTTAAGAACTATGACAGGTCAAATTTATCGGAACATCATTCTAGAACAACGTGTACGTTTCTTTAGAGATGCCATTGGCGCAGAATGAATTTTTATGCGTGGCAACGCTCGTTCTCACCCAGCAAACCTAGTAAACGAATGCATTTAATCTGAGGATGTCACCTGTATAAAATGACCAGTATTCTCACCTGACTTGAATCAGATAGTGCATGTGATGGACATGCTTGGCCGTCGAGTTGCAGCCTGCTAACTATCTCCTACATGTGTACCAGAACTTCGGAAGGCATTGCTTGCTCAGTGGAGTAATCTTCCCTAAGATGAATTCGACAATTTGCCTACGCGTAGTAAGGACAGTATTTCATCGCTTGGGAGACATACAATATATTAACAATCATACAAACCATGCAATATTACATTTTTGTAAATGAGATATGTCTTATAACTGAGCCAGTGAGCGAAAATCGTAGTTTTTGTGAACTATAAAAATGCACCATATTTTTCGTTCTTTATCTAAAAGGACTTCACAAATAAGTCACGTTTTTTTTCTGAATCTTTATTTGCCAGATCTGGAATGATCCTAATTTATGGACATAAGCGTTGTTTTTGTGAAAGTTTAATAAGTTGTTAAAAATTAATCATAAATAATTAAAGTTAAATCAATAAATAATCATTTGTATTATCAATTAAATCAGTCAATAATCATTTGTATAAAAAGTTACTATATAAAGTTGAATATACATAATTGCTTTTCTTATATAAACCTAATCAATCTTTGTTTTTATCAAATGTATAAATATTTTAAGAAGATGGAATGGGTATAACCCATTTTTTATCAAATTTAATAATTTCTTTATCCAACCATTCTTTTTTAATAATTTCTTTGCAATGGTATGCTACTTAGCATTTACCATTATTTCAAACTTTTCAGATAAAGAAATATACTGTTCTCCAATTTAAAATCAAATGATAACCTCAAGATTATTTTTAAAATGTTGTATTCTTCGTTATAAACATTTTAGAGATTCTAAGCATTCATTTCCACTTCTTCCAATTCAACGGTTCTAGCAACTGTGCTATGCATAAACAACAAACATAACAGCATTCGAAACCCGCTTGGAAACCCAGTTAAAATAACAAACCACTATCGGCACGTTTCGTATAAGCTACTATCTCCAGTCTCTTCCCGAAACTCATATTCCAACAAACCCCAACAACGTACAACTCCACCCCCTCATCACCATGCACTCCTTGATTACAATCTCAACAAAATTAATACGCCAAAATTTTTACCCCGACTATTTCTCCTCACCCTTCAAACATACTAGAGAGGAGAATTAAAATGTTGAAAGCCTCGCCTACTTGACTTGTTAGGCGAATGAAATGCTCTAAGTATTGGCGCTTCTTTTGTTCGTGGCTTATTTAATGAAATAAAAGGGCTACTTCTGTAGAATTTTCCGCATTTTATTCCCCATGCAATATTACGTGTTTGATCAGAAAAAGAAGTCTATGTTTAAATGACTTCAGCACATGGAATGCTTTAAAGTGATAAAAACTGTAAAATGGTGGCAAAATTAGGATTGAGGATTAGTGGTGATTTTATCGTTTGGTAATTTTCCAAGAACATATTAATTATACATAAATATATTTATAAGAACTTTTTTTAAAATTCTTTTAGATCTAAAAGAACTAATAAAGAGTGCGGTAAAATTACATCAGCTAATTGAAATGTATAAAACCGAGCTAGTATTATAATGCAGCCAAATAATTTTATGAAATCTCAAATTTTCGCAATGTTTTGTGCTATTTATGTTCATATCAACTTTTATTAAGTGTGATATAACAAATAGAAATGGAATAATTTAAACCTTCTTCATAGGGAAAAAAACATTAATTGCGATGACAATGACTGACGGACGTTTTTGGCATTATTTACTCGCTTTTTGCAATGGTATCCAGTTCAAAATAGTCAAGTAGGGTACGAAACTTATTTGGAAAATGAGGAACCAAATATTTGAAATAAATATCAGAAAATGCATGGGTTTTAAGATTCATGACCCATAAAATTTAATAAACTTTAACTAAGCTATAAACTTTTTTAGCCTACGAAGAAATTTAACAAGGAAAGCAGCAGCATCTCGAGATCAGTTAAAATAAGAATTAAATAGAAGTTTGAATTCAAGTCTGATATGATATGCATTTATAAGTTTAGTGCAATGACGAATGAAGTAATGATGTTATCGTGCCAGATGGAAAGTTAGATGTAAATCGTTATCATTGTTAATTATATATATGTGTGTAACAAGAGAGTTTCCATCAAGGAGAATGACTAGAGCTTCTAACGTCTTGTTTTTAGCCAAACACTGCAAAAATCTATATTCCAATATGAGCTCAAGTCTGATGTGATAAAAAAATAATGGCAGTGTTATAGTGCAGGATAATGCTTCAAAGTGTTAATATTGCAGGTTTAGTATTATTTAAGGTTATTATTAATTTTAAGAGGACGTTATAACACGGGAGAAACTTTTCATGCCCATATTGTTTTGACTCTACTGATATTTAAAATTCCAAGCATAGAGAAAGTAAAGTTCAGGTAAACCTAGTGTAAGCCATGAAGTGTCGAATACTGAAAACAATGATTTCAAAATGTCAAAAATTAAAAATTAAAAAAAAATTATAATAATAATAACTGTAGGATAATTTCTCCACAGCGTAATCCTGCCACAATTTATTTGCATTTTGATACATTAAAAATATTTGTTTGCATTTTAAACTCATAATTTATTCTAGGTTTACCCCCAAATCATTTTTTTCTAAGCTTTTAATTTTAAATTACTTACAGGTGCTGGTTCTTTACCCCCGCTATATAACGCTTTCTTTGTGTTATCACTGACTTAAAAAGAAAACATCATTAAAAATGGTATGCTTTAAAACAACTTGAATATGACTTTCTTTTTTCCTATAAATAATACTTGTCATTTTCAGAAAAAATGCATTATTTAACATAATTTTGTCTCACCTCGTATCAGTTTCTGTAGACAGACTTTTTTATAAAACAGATGTATTATTATTGGAGGGTTTTTTGCAATGTTTCGTCTAATTATAACAAGAAATATAAAAAATAATTAAAGTCAATTCTTACTTAGCTCAGCAAGGAAAATTTTTATTTTAGTTACTTTTTATTAAATAATTAAAACATTTTCTCCCATATAAAACGAAAATTAATTAATTAAATTTAATTAATGAAGTAATATTTGAAAAAGCTGTCTTAACATCAAGTATCACCCACTACAAATTTAAAAAAAATGTATTTGATCTTGATTGGATGGATAAAAAGTGTTTTTTTAAGGATTGAAATTTTTGAACAAGATATGCAAATATATATATAGGGAGAGTGTGAACTAATAGTAGGAATTGAATAAAGAATCATTCTTTATAAACGCCGACAAAGTATGAATTTATTTTAAAGATAATATCATTTATCCGCGTATTATGATAATCAAGAATATTCCAGTCTTTCTAGGCACTTACAAATTATGTTCTTTTATTTTCCATCAAGGACTCAAACAACACTGCATACCTTATGATAGCAATATAAAAGACCTTGATTGTATTTTTATGTTGTAGTAATGATAATAACAATAATACCCCAATTTTAAACATAGCATCCAATGGTTTAATTTTTGAAAATATATCTATATAAAAAAATTTCATTTAAATATGATTACTATCATTCAAAACATGTACAGCAAGCAACAGAAAAATAAATAAACAGACCACCCTGAATAACGTTTGATCCAATGATCGGATCTTAACGTTATAGGACCCAAACTTAATGGTTCGTGAGGGAGATCTAAAATATGCAAATTAATTAGTGCAGACGATATTTTAATTTACAAAATCAAACACAAAAACGTATTTTCTCTGAATAAACACATCTTTTTCTGACAGATTTGGATTTTTGAATTCTAAGAAATCGAATTTTCAATTTGCGACTATTTTTTCAAATTCGATTTCTCAGGAACTATTCAGCCGATTTTGCTCAAATTTGTAGTTTGCCATGTAAAACTACATTTTTTAAAATGATGTAGAAAAATTCTATACCTTACAATTCAAAAGTTTTCGATTCTTATTAAATAAAATAATAATAATAAAAATATTTACTAAAAGTTACTTTTTACGTGAAATTATATTTGGATAAACGAATTAATTCATTACGTACTTCATTTGAATTTTCTAACATCCAAATAGCCCTTAAATGCATTTTCTCTGTTTTCAAATGATAATTTGTCTGAAAAACTCGTCAATTCGAAATGCCTTTTAGGCAAAGGAAAATATTCTAGTTTTGTACACTGAGGGAAAAAAAAGTATGGTCAAAACAACTGGAATATGGTAAAATTTACGGCATTTTTGGTTCTATGGGAGCACCAAAATACTCGGTAATTTTTACCGAAGAGCTTTGATAATGATTTTGGTAAAATTAATAATAAAATATGGTTTGATTATATGTGATAATATTTGGTAAATATGGTAAAATATGATAATTTTTCATGATACCTTAAATCATGGAATAAAAATAATTCATTTTGATTAAATTTATTTTACAGTTTTGCATTTTTTACAAATGTGTGGCTATGAGAACTATTTTTTAAACCTGAATTTTTGGTAAACCGTTACCAAATGAACAAAAAAATGGTTTAAAAAAAGTATACTTTGGCTTTATTAACCAGAATTATGGTTTTTATACTAGAAATGCCATTACCATACACTTCGATAATTTTTAACACAATTTTTTTCATCGTGTAGATTATTTGGAAATCAACCATAAAAATTGGCCATTATAAATGTTTAAAATAAATTTTGAAAATTAGATTACAATTAAGAAAGAAGTCATTTTATTATTGTAAGTATTAAGAAAGAAATCAGTTTAATAATTATTAATTTAGAATTTAAAATTAGTTTTGAGTTAAAGTATTCATCATTTTCTGAAGCGCTATTTGTAATTAATATTGAAACTATACTTAAGTTTCATAATTTAGACTTAAACATACTTTTATTTTGTCAATTACCATCATCATCAATAGCACAACAGCCCAGGGTGGGCCTTTGCCTTCTCAATAAGGTTTTACCAGACCAACCTTTTTCCTGCTGGCGTTTTCCAGTTTTTAGTTTTTTTAAGACCAAAAGGTCATTTTCTAGGCTATCTATCCATCTCAAATTCAATCTGCCTTTTTTCGTGGGCCATAACTGAAAAATGTATTAAATGTATTAAAAACTCTTTTTGTTTTACGGTCTTTGTCCATTTTGATAACGAGGCCTACTCATTTTATTCTTTGCAAACTTCTACAGACCATCGATAAATTTGTACAATTAATATCCTTAATTTTAAAATTTACACCAAACTTCTACACACCATCGATAAATTTGTAAAATTATACCTTTAATTTTAAATTTACACTGAACTTCTACAGACCATCGATAAATTTGTAAAATTATATTCTCAATTTTAAAATTTGCACCAAACTTCTGCAGATCATCGATCGTAAAATTGTATTTTTAATTTTAAAATTTTCACCAAACTTCAAATCAAACCTTTGCAGACCATCGCTAAATTTGTAAAATTGTACCTTTAATTTTAAAATTTACACCAAACTTCTACAGACCATCGATAAATTTGTAAAATTATATCCTCAATTTTAAATTTTGCACCAAACTTCTGCAGATCATCGATCGTAAAATTGTATTTTTAATTTAAAATTTTCACCAAACTTCAAATCAAACCTTTGCAGACCATCGCTAAATTTGTAAAATTATACCTTTAATTTTAAAATTTACACCAAACTTCTACAGACCATCGATAAATTTGTAAAATTATATCCTCAATTTTAAAATTTGCACCAAACTTCTGCAGATCATCGATCGTAAAATTGTATTTTTAATTTTAAAATTTTCACCAAACTTCAAATCAAACCTTTGCAGACCATCGCTAAATTTGTAAAATTATACCTTTAATTTCAAAATTTACACCAAACTTCTACAGACCATCGATAAATTTGTAAAATTATATCCTCAATTTTAAAATTTGCACCAAACTTCTGCAGATCATCGATCGTAAAATTGTATTTTTAATTTTAAAATTTTCACCAAACTTCAAATCAAACCTTTGCAGACCATCGCTAAATTTGTAAAATTGTACCTTTAATTTTAAAATTTACGCCAAACTTCTACTGACCATTGATGGCAAGTCATCCCCTTTTCACTTCGACTTGATCAAAAGATGAAATTTTTTTTGTGGGGCGGGGGAGGTCACGAGTGAGTGAAACAGCTACAAAATTTTACTGTACTCCAGGGAATATCACCACTATTTTTTTGAATCGCCAAGGGTAGAGTTTTCAAAATTGGATGCTTCCCCCCTCTTTTGTCATCTCTATGAGTTCTGTCCGTTTTAAAGTTCAAATATACTCTCATAAAAAATACAGTTGTTTTATATTACAGTGTGAAAAATATACCGTGTGAGTATATTTGATTTTATACTTTTACTTAAATAATAATAATTTAATTTCCCTCAGACACTTAATTCAAATTTTATCTTTTTCCCCAGAATTTTTATTGATTAAATTAAAGAATTTTAAATTATCTTTTTGTATGAAGATAATACTATTGAATAAGAAACACTCTTGAATAACCATTGCTGCTTGAATACTATTGAATAACCATGTGTTTTGTGCAGAGGAGCTTGCTGAAGTTTCCCCATGAGCACAATTCAGAAATTTTTTTTTTAAAAAAATTAAGAAATTGTCAATAAATACTTTGAGAGAAAGCTATGGGGATAGGTATGCGTTTTCGATAAGGTGATCCGGTTTCGAATCCCAGCTGTCCCTGGTTGATACAAATTCCGCACCTGGATCTCACCTACCACAGTGTTGACGTAAAACTGTCCTCAGTGGTAAGCGATCATGAATTAGAGTTTCCTTGCCGTCGGGCTAACCATGGGAAGTTTTCGTAGTTTTCCTCTCTATGTGACGCAAATGCGGGTTAGTTCCATCGAAAAGTCTTCCACGAAGAAAAATGTCTTCCAATATTTGATACACGAGTTCCCTTGTCTTCTGTATTGGATTCAAAATTACCGGGCTATGGAGTCACACACCTAAAATTGGATCCGCTGCTCAACAACTGTTATAAACCATAAAAAATAAAATACTTCGCGGTGACTAAGGGTATAGAGCGTTCGCCTCCCGGTGAGGTGACCCAAATTCAAATCCGAACGGTGTCTGATTGATACGAATTCTGCTCCCGACTCGCACCGACCACACTGCTGATGTAAAATATCCTCAGTGGTAGACGGATCATGGGTCAGAATCCCCTCGCCTTCTAGCTAACCGTGGGATGTTTTCGAGGTTTTCCTCTCCGTGTAAAGCAAATGCTGGTTAGTTCTATCAAAAAGTCCTCCAGGCTATTTCATCCCGATACTCGGTCCAAGAGTTATCTTGTCTTCTGGGTTTGGTTCGAAATTACAAGCCTACGGAATTGAACATTGATAGTCGTAAACTGAGAATTGGGTCGCCTGTTCAACGCCGGTTTTATAAATGAAATAAAATACTTTGAAAGAAAATTTCATATGCCTACTTAATAAATAAAAAAAATTACAATCTTTTTTATAATTAAGATTGATATTCGTTAATTTTGATAAATTTATTTTAAATAGTAGCCATTAAAGATATTATATTATAATACGATGTGAAAATCGATGAATTGTCCAGAATCTAATCATATATCTCAGTTCATTTTCCAACCATCAAGAACTGAGAGGCCAAACTATGCAGAGCACCCCTCAACCATGATATTTTTGTGGGTGTCTGGACACTTTTGGTCGGATAGTGTTGATATTACGGCGTTATACACTTAAAGGTAAACTAATAAGAGAATAATAATTTTTAATTGCATAATCTAAGAGAATATTTATTCTCAATAATTGTGTCTAATTTTGATCAAATTGTCGAAATTATGCGGTATAGAATAGTACTTATCTATAAAAGTGTAAGTATAATTGCAAACTTCAAAGGACGTTTACTCGAAAAAATAAATTTCAAGTCATTGACAAAATTTTCTCAGCTTCTCTACAACCGATTATTGCTTCCTTGTGTTTATCAGTATTTTCTTTAATTTAATACATATGTTTTCTTTCCAAATTAAATTCGACTGCTCACAGGAGAGAAAAATTCACAGAAGAAAAAAAAGTAACTATTTGGATATTACCATCTTAAGGGTTCATGAATTTTTCGTAAGAAAACTAACAAAAATTACGATTTCATACTATCACTGACAGATATATGAAAACATATTTCGAAAAAACAATTTTTCTAAAAAGAAAACCTAAAATTTTAAGTTTTTTTTTAAATTTATTTTCTTAAGTTTACATGTATGATAGAAATATTTCTTTCGTGATTTTTATTTAGTAATTAATAAGCAATTTTATTGTTTATTAACAAACTTTTAATTTTTTTAGGACTTAATTATTATTGTCTAACAAACTTTAGTAAATTTACAAGTTCGTTGCAGTTAATAGAATAAAAAAAAAGCAAAAATTTATACTCTTAGTGAACAATTAAGATAACTGTTTCCTGTAATAAGATATCATTTAAAAAAATGTATGCGCCATTTTTCTTCTGACCCTTTTACAACCACCTGTCTTTTCTTGGAGTTTTCCGAATACGAATCACCGCAATTATGCCTCTCTGACTGACTCGAGCTTGTTGAAACTATTTAGCAATTATCAGGCATACAACACAAAGGATTAAAACGATTATTCTCCTTAATGAATGATCTCCGAATGCAATTTGTGTCTATTGTTGAGCTATTGCTTCCGTTGTTTAAAAGTAAAACAAGAAATCATTGCTTTTTGGAGAAAAAAAACACTTTTATTATATTAGTTTTGTGAAAGTTTTTACCCCTTCAAATAATGACTAGTATCAAAAAAGAAATGATAATTTCTTGTATATATTAATTTATTTAACACAACTGATAAATGATTTTATATATACTGATAACTTCAGCGATAATTTTTGAATAAATTTCTGTTTAACATATTCATACAAGTAATTTTAACACATTCATAGAACTTTTATGGGTTTTTGTCATTTCTCTATTTGCATTTTGTGAGTTGCTTTCAACTAACATGACACCACTGCTCTTTTCTTAATTAATATTTGTTCTTATATTTTAATATTATTATTATTGTTTTGTTTCTTTCAATCTTAGTTGCTAATTAACAAACCTATTTTTGATAAATTGTCATTTATTGTATCGTTTGCGACTCAAGTAGTAGTCTCTTATTATTATTTTTTTTTTCTGTTTTTGTTTTGTTTTGTTTATTTATAAAAAAGTATGGAATAAAGTTGTTTAAATCAAAAATAAAACTTGTTTCATTATTTAAATAATTAAGTAAGGAGCAAAAATAAAAATATAGTCGAAGGGTTTTTTACTCTAATAAATAAGTAAAAATCTATCTTAAAAAATTGTTCAGTATGGAAAAGATTTAAAAAATATTTTTTCAACACACAAATTACAACATTTTCGAGCTACAATGAAATTGGAAGGTTTAAAGAAGTTTTAAACTTTAACTACTGCAAAGTATGTGCAGATGTAGCTCATCTGGTTAGGGAATTCTCTAATCAGCAATCTTAACACCTATTTTTCAAAATCCTTTATAGAATATATATATATATATATATATATATATATATATATATATATATATATATATATATATATATATATATATATATATATATATATATATATAGAATAGAAATTATGGAAATAGTAAATTATTATTTAAAAGAAGAAAAAAAATAATGAAGTTCTTACAACTCAATGTCTAAAAATAACAAAAGAAATTTATATGTCAAATAAGTCATACGATTTCGTTTTTCTTTAAATTCTTTATTTTGCTCTTAAATTTTCATAGGTATAAATGATCAAGTCATTTCCTACAAGGATTATAATAATAAATAGCAATGATATATTTTCAGTTGCGCTATCCACTGCTAACTATATTACAAATAGGAATCATAGAATATTTTGCTTATAAATTTTAACGCATATTACACTAACTATATAGTGAAATACTCCTGATCTGAACAGAGAATTTAAAATCAATGTAAAAAGTGAACAAATGTGTAAGTAGTCTTATCAGTTCTTTTAACTGTCAGGACAAAAACAAAACTCGTAGGTTCAGTGAAAGTTTAACTCATGTCCGATTCTTTCCGCTTGTTGGTGAACATCGCATGTCAGGTAAACTGACTTACTGGAACTAACTGAAAGGTTTTTTCACTCCTCGTCAAATATGAAGAGCATCATCTTTACAACAAACTGGTGATTATAGCTTTTCATCGAGTGATTTTGCCCACAACTTTGAGTGACAGATCAATCGGGGAATCTCGTTCGGCTCTTACGCCTTTGGAATCTCACTGCATGTCATCGAAACTGACAATTTTTTTTTAGTTTTACGATCATTATCTGATACGAAACTGAAGTGAAATAATAATAATAAAACATTTCAAAGTGAATGGTGTCAAGAAATGTACGTTATCAACCACTTGCGCAGTTTGTAATCAAGTGTTAGATCTTAGTCGCATTTTTCTTTGTTCTTAATAAAAATATAAAAAAATTAATAGCGTGTGATTTACATGTTCTTATAAATTAACGAAAAAGTACACGCGCTATTTACAAATGAAGTAGCTTATTATATTCATTTATGTCTAAAACCTAAAATGCTGTTATTATTTGAAAAACATGCCTCATAAAATTTTGAAGATAATTTTATTTTAACATGTTATGGTCGATTACACTGAGGAATGATTTGTTTTTTGTTTCTTGTTGGATTGGATTATCCTTTCGTTAAAACTAACGATGAAAATTCTTACGCAATCCTTACTTAAAAATTAACAATAAAAATTCTTACGTAATCCTTATGAATGATTATCCTTAAGTAAAAATTCTTACGTAATCCTTATTAATGATTATCCTTACGTAAAAATCTCCGATAAAAATTCTTACGTAATCCCTATTAATGATTATCGGTACGTAAAAATTAACGATAAAAATTCTTACGCAATCCTTACCAATTATTATCCTTACGTAATCAGTTATCGGTTTCTCTCTTTAAGCTACAGATTTTTTATTGACATTATTAGTTATTTTTTGTCGAAACACGTTATATATAACAGGGGCCCCATGAATGTTGAGACAAACTTCTAGGGTAGTTAAGGATCATCAGGGTTAAAATTGCGTATGAAACCAAACCTTGAAATGTCGTTGAACGCCACTGGGAGTGTCTACCTATCATAAACTGTATCTTCGTGAGCTTCTGAACTGGTCATAATAGTGAAGCGCCCCTAACAGCGTACAACACTATTTCCGGTCATAGGTGCATATTCAGTTTTATTCCTGATAGTGTGCCCTTTACTGCCTTAGAAGTTTGTCACCACATTTGTATATAACGCTTTTAAACTTGTACATTTCAACAAAAAAAAAATTTCATTTAAAAAAACTGTCGCATTAGGGGCAAAACTAACTTCAGATTTGAAATCCTCATACCTAAATTAATCAAGATCAAGTATTTGTATAATCAAGTAATGTAAATGCAACAAAGAAACTTTTCCCCAGGGCTATTGATATAGAAAACTATTATAACTTGCTAAGTTCTTATATCGTATTCCCACGAACTAAAAGTATTTTACGGCAGCTAGCCGATGTTTCGACACATTTCCATGTTGATTTTCTAAATTGCATTAAAATATTATTTAATCTACTGCAAATTATAATTACATCCTTTTTTTAAAATAAATACTACTAAATCAAATATTAAATTCTTAAAATGTATGTTTGTGAGAAAAAAGACACTAGTGTGCCACATAATATATTAATATAAAATTGCTAATTTTGATCTTAAATTAGTGGATTGGGCGATTCCACGAAAAGTGGTCCTAAGTGACTAAATTTTCAAAATTATCGTAAAATCAAAAATGACACAATTTCGGAATCTAGAAGATGTACATTTTTTAATAGTTAAGATAGTTTTTTGAATTACAAAAAATATTTATGTGAATTCTAACAAAAGGTGGAACACTATGAATTTTAACAGGAGTTCTCTTCTTTGTTATGTTATATTCCAATGGAGTTGTTAAAATATTAAAGAGCAATAAAATAGTTTTTAGTAATAAATATAACTATTTTACTCTTTTATCATTGTTTAATGTATTTTTTTAATTTGGCCTAAATTTTTTTACTTGTCTGAAAGTCGATTAATTAAGATAGTCTAATTTCCCAGTAACACACGTAACATAATTTCGCATTTTTTTCTGTAAAAACTTTAGTAAAAAAGAAAATTAAAAAATTTTTTGTTTTATAAATTAAGAAGGCAAGATATGCAACGGAAAAAATTCTCCAATTAAAACTGCCAATAGTTAAAATTTTATAATTAATTTTATTCAAGGTAACACACGTAACGAAAAGTTACGCGCGTTACTGTTATGTGTGTTAGAGGTACTTATACACTTTAATTATTTATTTATTTTCAATAAAAGATTTAAATCATGTTCGGATATTTTTTATAACCGCCGCGCAACTTCAATGCCACAAATACGGAATTGTAAGATTGTGGTTTTTTGTAAAATCAGGTCGGTATAAGCATTAATAAAAAAACAGCATAATAAGACGATAATTTTGAAACTTTTGGAAATTGTTTTCCCAAACTTGTATTTGTTATACGTTTATGTTTAAGTAGAATATTTCGACTGCATTTGCTAGATTATTATAAAATGGATAAGCTTAAAATAGTGTCCTTATCTGGATTTAAAAGAATAAGAAGATGAAGAAAAAAAGATTATGCATAAGATTCTGCACTTCAAAGGAAAGAAAATAAGGAAATAATGAAAGTTAGACTTGAACTTTCAAAACAGATTGATAATGATGTAAAAGGTTCACCACTAAGTATTTCAGATGAACTTAATTATTAATAAATGGATTTTCTTCAAAAGTTAGATTGTTTATACTATGCTTGTATTGAAACAAGAGCTGGTTTTCTGGATTATTACGGGGAAAAACGGGCAATAAAACGAAAGAACTATCTAACAATGTTTGTAAGAGAGGCTTATACTGATTTTGAAGAAATTTTGGATCTAATTGTTGGAAGGGGGCTTCTGATACTTACAAAAATTTCTCATTGCTTGTTATAGGTTTCTAACCATCATTTATTGTAGTTTTTTAACGATGAGAAAAAGATGACAATAGCTCACAATAAAAAAAATATAATGGCAAATGTGCAAGAAGAATGTTTTGAAATAACTCTTGAAAATTGGACTAACTTTCAATAATATGTAAGAGTTAAAAGAATCCGAGGTGATACTTTCCAAACAAACATATCTAGCATTAAAACCAGGGAAATTCAAGTTGACTTTGCAGAGACATATTCTTTTGAATATCAAAACGAATTTCAATCAGCATTATGCTATCCAGCCACAGTTCCGTTATTCACAGCAGCTGTTGTCATAAGGCCTGGTTTCTTAGCCTGTCGTCCTAAACGTCGGCGTCAGCTGGAAATCAGCGCTAACCTCTGATTGGTTTATTTGTGAGTTTGATAGTATACGTCATCGAACGCTTATCTTGAACTTCAATTGCCGTCCAACTCAACTGCAGTTGGATTACAGCGTGACGTTAACCACAGAAGCAATGGCGGACAACATCCAACAGCACATTGAAATCAGCCAAGATTTTGATTTTGACATTAAACATAGCTTCTTCATTAAACATAGCACTCTTCATTTAGCTCAGCTATAATGTGTTTTTTCTTGAACAAAGTCATTATTTGTTCTCTAAAACACTGGTCGACAATAACAAAATCAATACAAATTCAAAATAAATATTTGTTTACGTTATTAACGCATGCGCAATGAGAGATAATGTCTGCGTTGGACCGACTGCTCACGCTGAGCTAACAAAAAAGTATTTTTTTGGCGTCAGATCTACGTCAACTTTCCGCTGACGCCCAGATAAGGCGTTAGTTCTAAGAAACCAGGCCTTGAGCTAACAAACCAGTATTTTGTTGGCGTCAGCGTGACGTTGACGTCCCGCTGACGCCCAGATAAGGCGCTTGTCCTAAGAAACCAGACCTTTAGACGATACTCTCCAAAAGAGTTTAAAATAGAGTCCTTTACAATATTTTCCTAAGGCAAAGACAAAGGTGAAACATTGTCTACACTTTTATTTTAAGACTGTTTAAAAACGATTCTACTACAGAAGATGAGCTAACAGAAACCTTTTATAGTAATAAGTCAAGTTAAGAATTTAAAAATAAATATATGGTTGAATTATTTCATATTTTGTCAATCAAAATATAAAAAAAGAAATTAATTTGGAAATATTTTACGATATCACATGCAGAAGTTCCTTCTATGGGATAGGTGTGTAGTACAAAATATTGAAAGCGAAGCAAAAAGCAAAGTTATTTATATCATTGTGTTGTTATACAAAAAAAATTTTTTTTTGCTATCCAGTGTTGTTTGCAAAGCTAACCAATCAACTCATGCCTAATACAACAGTATTATATATTAGCCAAAAGGAAATAAAGATATTAATTGAAAAGATCAATACATGGCAACGGTAATACAAAGCATAAAATCTATGCATAAGTATCGTTAGATACTTGAATAAGATGCATAGATGCACATTGTGGCACACAAATAGTCAGTAAGTCAATTTCTGTTCCCTCCTGATCAGAAGTGCGCCTATAACTGAAATTAAAACGACATATGCTCTATCTCGGGAAGATTATTGACGCAAATGCACATGCTTGTAAACTTAAAATGCAATATTTGCATAAAATAATTGGAAAATATGCATATTTTTGTTTCCAAACAGAAATGATTTTGAAGGAATAGATGTGCCTAAGATTTGCTATGTTTTACTCTCTAAACCAGTATAAAGAAGGGATACAACCATCTTTCCAAACCATTAATTATTTTATTTGCTAAAATAAATTGTTTTTTTTCTGCTAAATTAAAATAAATAAATGTTTTAGTGCAACATTTATGACTTCTCAGTTCAAATATTCACAGAGGGTAACACACGTAACGTTCAGTTAACACACGTAACGCACCAATTTCACCAAAATAAAGAAGTTTTTACTGTTGCAAGAAATTTTTAAAAATCACTAAACACAGCTTCGATATTGTATCTCTCTATAAAAGAAAATATCTTAATTTTTTGCCTTTATACTTCACAGAATTAAATGAATATATTCAAAGTTTCAAATATCTAGCATTATAAAGGGTAACACACGTAACAAAATTTCAGAAATTTTTTTTTTCAACATCAAATTAATTTGCGCCTTCAATCTTCGTTTTGTAAACTTACAACACATATAGATTTAACAACAAATTAAGAAAAACATAAAAAATATCTAACAAGTTTATTATAATAGGTGTTAAAGTTGAAATATGTCGTGTAAAAGTAACACACGTAACGAAAGAATCGCCCGATTGCTTTTATTTAAACTTAATTGATATCCATGAACAATATTAAAAATATCAAACTAATTTAAGCATTAATTCCCTGCCTCTTTTTACCTAAAAGCGTGGCTGACAATACGTCCGGATTTTCCAAAAGATTTTATTTTTAAACTTAAAATGTTCGCAAAATTTATGCTTTTCAATTTCATTAATGAGTTAATAAATTTAATTTAGAATGGTTTTAACAACCAGTACACATGAAAAAATTTAACATTTACGAATATAAAAGCCTAATAATCGTTACGAAGTTGTGCTTAAGCTCCGGAAAAGAGTATTCAAAATAATTATTATTACGTAAAAAAATATTTTTGAGTGCAATTGATCTCTCAACTCTAGCTATACAACCACTGAATGGAAAGAGCAAAAATTCACAGATATGTAAAAGCGCTTTTTCATATCACGACAAAATGTTGTGTTTCCGTAATATTAGTCTTAAATATATTGGCATTCTACACTAAACTTTCATTTGTGAAGCTGTATATGTTGTACTTCCAACTGCTTCGAAGAAAATTTAAATGCGTTCGAAACTATAGACTTGTTTTGAGGTTTACAATTTACTTGTAGATGACATTAGGTTAGACATTTTTTTTAAAGGTGCTTTCTTAAGTAGCTTACATAAACTATATTTTATATTAAACCTTATTCTTTGTTTTCCTGCTTCTATCATTTGAAATAAACGATGGCATGAAAAATGATCCATCTGGATGTGTATGCTGTTGGCTAATTCAACAATTCGGCTCTTTGCAAACAATCGACATCATTTTGCGAACACCATGCTAATTGTAGAAGTCTTCACGATTTTTTAACCTGACTCACACAGACTAACACCTTTTATGTTAATAGTACACAAATTTTAGGCTAAGTAGCAAATATATCATTAATTTCGCAATGAGCTTGATTTATTTCAGACAGTTTCCAATAAACCCAGATCACTGAAGGCTAATTGTATTTATCCTTATTTAATGTTTATTGCATTGATCTTAAACAAATACAATCTGATTAAATAATTCTTTGTACATTTTATGAATATTTTTTTATTCATTTATATATATTTTTTTTTAATTTTACTACCGGCGTTGAACAACCGACCCAATTCTGAATTTGCGACGATCAGTGTTCAAATTCACAGCTTTGTAATTTTGAACACGAAGACAAGGAAACTGCTGAAGCAAGAATTGAGACAAACTAGGCTTCGTGATGGACTGTTTGATGAACCTAACCCACATTTGCGTTACATGCTGAGGAAAACTACGTAAGTCTAACGCGGTTAGTCCGACGCCAAGGGGACTCTAACCTGTGATTTGTCTACCCCCTGAGAATGTCTTACATCAGTACTATGGCAGGTGCGCGCCGGGAGCAGAATTCATATCAACCAACCACAGCTGGGATTTGAACCTGGGTCCCTCATTGGAGGACGAATGCTCTATCCCCTAAACCACCGAGGCTCTACATTTTCTGATTAGACTAAAGACTAATAGATAGATTGTGATAAGCCTAAAAATATAAAGTAGATTGGAAAATATTTTCCCAATTAGTCCGGCAGATAGCAAAATGCTGGTGATATGAGCATAGATTCGGAATTTTCAATATACCTCCGATGTATAAATCATTTACAGTATTTATAACAGTGTACTGCGCTCTGTGGCGCAGCCAGGGTCATTTGAAAAACCGTGTGGGGAAGAAAAAAAGAAAGATTGGAAATCTAGACTATAGAAGGTTTCTAGCAATTTCTGCTTACTCCGATTTTGTACAAATAGCATTTGATTTTATCAATTTGCTACTTGCTAAATGATGAAATGTCACTCAAATTACGAAATGTGAAATACCGCTACTTTATTTTATTTTATAACCATCGTTGAACAACCGATCCAATTTTGAGTTTACGGCTACCAATGTTCAACTCCCTAGCCTTGCCATTTTTAATCCAATCCAGAAGACGAGAGCTCTTAGATCAAGTATTGGGAGAAATTTACTTCGTTGAGGACGTCTTTTTTTGTTGATGGAACTAACCAGCAACTTGCGTTACGTGGAAAGAAAAACCGCGTAAACCTCCCACGGTTAGCCTGACTGCAAGAAGACTCTAACCCATGATCCGTCTACCACTGAGGATATTTTACATCAGCACTGTGGTCGAGGCGAGCAGGGTGTGGAATTTGTATCGACCAGTCATAGCTGAGATTTTTACCCGGGTTACTCATTGCGAGGCCAGAGCACTACATCCCTTGATATTGAGATCCCCTGAGCTACCGAGGCTCTAAATACCGTTATTAAAATTCAATATTGTTTCCCTAAATTACTAAATTTGCTAAATTCCCTAAATAACTAAATTAGTTTTGCAGCTCAAATACCTTTTTGTATGCGATAAATCCAAAAAAATAGCTTACCAGAGTAACTATTTAACCAAAGCACAAACTATCAACCATTCCAAATCAGTTTCGAAACTCAGATAGTTTGCCACAGCAATTTTTTTCCTACGTCCTCAGAGACCAGTATGCGTATCAAAAGTCTAGCCACTGTCCACCCGGAGGGCTATCACGTCGGAGGATCAAAGGGACACAAAAAATAACGATCTGTGTCACTGCAACCGCATCTCTCTGTATTAAGAGCAAAGACTCTTGAGAGGAGGGGGGCTCTCTCGCATATATGAGGAAGAATTATATGACCCATAAGAGGGGGGAAGGTATAAAAAGATATAGAAGGGGAAAAAACACGTCCCGACAAGCGTCTCCGGAAGGGTCACGTGATCGCCACGCGTCTACAGTAATGTCCTTTCCTGCTTAGAAGCTTTTTTTTTATATACAATATATTTATATGTCACAACAGTCATTCTATGAGGATTTCTATGAGGTGGTTCGTATTTATTTTGCCCTGTTTTTCTTCGCGATTGATGGAGATCTTGATAAAGTGTTTGAAGGATAACCTTGTTCCGGGATTTTTGCAAGGTTATTCTCATTTCAGAAAATAGTTTTTTCCTGTTTTATAAAATAAACGCGATTGATACTTTGATTTGAAAGGTATTATTAAAAATTTAAAATTTTAAAAAATATTAACTAAATTTTTTGTACTACTTAGATTTACATATCATTTTTTATTTTAAGAAAAACTACTATTCTAGTTTTATATAAAATTTATTTTCAAATATAATAAGTATAGTTATATGATAAGTAAAAAAATGTAAATAAAATTCTCCTTTTTAAAAGAGGTTGTTGTTGTTGTTCATTTACGTCGCACTAGAGCTGCACAATGGGCTATTGGCGACGGTCTGGGAAACATCCCTGAGGATGATCCGAAGACATGCCATCACAATTTTGATCCTCTTCAGAGGAGATGGCACCCCCGCTTCGGTAGCCCGACGACTTGCACGCGAAGTCGAGGACTATACGATAGAACAGTTTAACGAGGACCAATACCGCACACCCTCGGTCCCTACGCAGACTGATCCAAGTGGTCACCCGCACACAGACCGCAGCCAGTGATGCTTGACTTCGGTGATCTGCTGGGAACCGTGTCTTAACAATCAGTCGACTGCGAGACTTTTAAAAGAGGAAAATCATATTAGCCAGTTACAAATCACGTTAGGGTAACGGTAACCAATCACGTCTAGGTCACACATTTTAGGATTATATTGTTTTATTCAAATGAATAAAAGAAACATTATTTTCCTTATTAAAAGTTAGTCAGAAATGAAGTTCACCTAAATAGTATAAAAACTTAAGCAGTGGTCAAGACAGTGGTTTACCTGATAATAATATAATGCACCACTTAAAAATAAAGAAGAAAAAACAATTTACATCGATTTTTGCTACCTTTTTTTAAACTTTGGTTTAATAAAGAAGCAAGATACGACCGTACTAGTTTATCGAATCTGATCTAGTTTATCGAATTTTCCATGAGTCCATCAGCAAAGGCAATGAAATTGCTCCCAATAAGCTTTACTTAGTTTTATTTTGCTTATTTATTTATTTTTCAGTTAAGTTAATATAAGCTTTAAACATTTTAACAAAGTTACATCCCTAGCATTTCTTGAAATAAATATTTGCCGCCAACTTGAAAACTGAAAAAAAAAAGTTCGTAAAATAGGAATTGTTCTTTATTAAACCTAAACCCTTTTTTTTTTGCAAATATTTTCTTTAAATATTTAACTTTTTTTTAAATCTTGAGAGTGAATTTTCTAGTAAAATTAATCTCCTTAAAATAAAGTAACGACTGCATTTTGAAAGTAGTTTGTAATCATTAGATTTAAAAAAAAATAGATATAGTTAACTGCATTTCTAATAAATTGGTTGTAGTTAACTACGAAAATAAACTAGTTTTTCCACTCACAGAGCTTAGGTCTCCAATGCGAAGGTTAATAGAATTTATTCATTAACATAGTTTTTCGAAGATTTTTCGCCAAGCCACAGTTTAAGTGCCTTACACTTGAAGTAAAGCTATAATTTTAAACTATATATGCCATATCTTTTAAACTATATAAAAATTATCTGGTCTTTAGAACTGTTAAATAACTTAAATATATCCAAAGTTGTTAATTTTTTTTTTAAAATCGTTACTTAGTCGACATTTCTCTACCTAGATGAAAAGTATCAAAAACAATGCCTTATTCTCATTTTTTGCACATTTTTATGAGCCCAGATAATGCAGCATTGAAATTTTATAAACATTAAAGAATTAGACCACAAAAGTTTTCTATTTTCTCAATGTGGCCTTTCTCCATATTGAAGTTTTGAGCCATTTTCAGAATAAAATAGAAGATTATGAAAATAGCATATTATTTGAATCTTGAATCTCGAATCACGTCAGAGCGTCTAATTACAATTAAGTACATGAGTGTCTCTAACTGTCTAAAACTGTCAGTGAGACCAGTTTATAGTTATTTTGCACAAATTGATCAAACAACCCCCCAAAAAGCTAAGTTGGTTTAGGAATAGTCATTACAAAAATGTTTAGAAGAGAAATTTTGAAATAAATATCTTCCACAATCTCTGCTATTTACAAGCAATTTTAGAATTCTTGTCAAAAATGAGAAAAAATTACAGATCATTATAAAGAAAAGCTCAATTTAAAACATCAAATATTATATCAGTATACATACATTGTTATTTTTCTTTATTTAGAAATATCGCATTAAATTACACCAAAAGATGTGTCTTGAGGAAGACTTTTGGTTTTTCCTATTAATAGTTTTCTTTTTTATATTATTTTATTATCTGTATATATATATATATATATATATATATATATATATATATAGTGGAGCATCGTTTATACGACGCCGAAGGGACCATCGAAAAACGTCGTATAAACGATAACGTCGTATAATCGATTTTTACTTCTAAAACTGAAATTAACTCTGTTTTCAGTTAATTTTAATGTTTAACGTGTTGATTTACATAAATTTCTAAATTAGACAAAGCAAAACAAACAAATAACCAAAGAAGAAAAATTGCAGTGAGCAATTTGAATGTATGTTACCTTTAATTATATTTTCTTGCTATTAGTCTCTACAATGCTTTGAGTAGCGAGTTGAACTTACTGCTGTCTATGATGCAATTTTAGATTTCTAATCACGCCAAATCTAATGGCTGAAGAGTGCTTGTGCAATTTGCAGGAAAAAAGAGAGCTTTTACATTTTCCAAAATAATTAGTATCGATGGGTGCACTGGACATTGGTCGATGAATAGCAAAATTTTTCGTTTTTGCCTCTTCATAACATTGTCCAGTTTTTTCAGTCATCTAGTAAAAATTACGGTTGTCATCCAAGCATTCTTGTTGGCACCCTTTTCTGTATCATTCATATTGGCAAATTCCGCCCTTTTTTAAAATACACAGGGAAAATAAAAAATTAAATAAACGTGAACAAAATCTAAAAACCGACGTATAACCGATTCTGTGCGTCGTATAAACGATATATTTTTACATTATAATGAATAGGAATGATTTGGGACCACACTAAAACGTCGTATAAATGTAAACGTCGTATAAGTGATCGTCGTATAAACGATGTTCCACTGTATATATATATATATATATATATATATATATATATATATATATATATATATATATATATATATATATATATAATATATATATATATATATATACTTGTTACTATTTCATTAGTTTAAATGGCTTTAATAGACCGAATCATTTGTTTCCATACCAGTAAGTAGCTCAACTTTTTGGTTGGAAATGCTATAGATAAAGGGGAATAGTGAGTTCTTAGATTTTTTTTCTTTCTTATTCTGTTGTAGGGAAGGGTGATGTATCTTAATGTCCTAAATAGGGTGGGAATAAAATGATTAGTTATTTGCTGACTTCCCCTATCTTTAATCCACTTTCTTTGCTTGACCCAATCGGCCATTATCGATGCTTTTAATCCAATTGGAAAAGGTTTTTACGCCCCTTTAGTCTTCTTTTCTATCCTTCCCCCTATCTGATTAGTATCTTTCATTGCCTGACCATGGATAGATCTTAGAATTGAGTTGGTTGAATTGTTGTTTTGAAGTTCACTTTGCGAACAAAGGAAATTTTCAGTTTAAACGTAAATCACGATTTATTCATTTCGAAATTTTATCTTTAATTTTTACGTAAAGGTTCAGACTACAAAGCCATAAGCAATTTCATTTAGTACATGAACACGATTTAAACATTAAATGGTTCTTTGCTCAGGAATCGTAAGATTAAAATTGACTTGAAGCGCTAGAACAATTTCATCATGTGCTTATTAGAAATGTTTGAGGTCCTTTGTACTTAAAATTAGGACAATTCTGCAATTATAATAGTACTAGTTGTTAATTTACGTCACACTAGAACTTCACAATGTGCTATTGGCGACAAACCCCTGAACACCCCTGACAATGATCCGAAAGCATACCCCCACAATTTTGATCCTTTGCGGAGGAGATGGTAGGTTTTGGTACATCCATCACGTGCGGGCGAAGTGAAGAACTTTATGGTAAAACAGTTTAACGAGAACTGACACCGCACACCCTCGGTCCTTTCGCGGGATGATCAAAGAGGTCACTCACCCACACACTGACCGCAAATGCTTGACTTCGGTGTACGATTCTTCTATTTTGTAAGCAAATTTTGCTAAATTAACGTTTCTACAATTGTTAGCCACCTAATCCTCATCCTTATTTTCCTTAAGATCTATAGCAAACGAGTTTGTATTCGGTTCATAATTAAATCCAGCTCTTGTGCAATTGAACTTAAAATTGAATCAATCAATCAATTTTATTACAGTTCGGAGAATTTTGAAACTATATTAAGCTATAATCCAATCACGCATCACAGAATATTATTTTTTTAAACTAGTTTAAAGAAAACTCAATAATTTTCTAAACTTTTATAACTGATTAATGAACTTAATAATTAAGATTAATGAGCATAATACCACAATAATAACATTAAAAGTATTCTATTATGCACAACAACAGCAAAAAACTCGATAAAGCTCACACAATTTATTCCAGTTAGCTTCGCAGTTTTTCCACCTGTTTTTTAATGCTCCTTACTAATAAAAAAAATCTCTCCGAAAAGTGATATAAAATAATAACGAAAGGTCAGAATTAAATATACATCTTTTCCTTAAGATATGTAGCAAACGTAGTTATCCATTCCTTGCAGTAGTGGCGCGATGGGAACTGATTATGGTAATGAAGCAACGGCGTATCAGGTTTCCTGTTGAATAATCATGAGCTTTTCTTGAATGAAAGAGAATTGCACCCACCCAAAGGAGGGGGCGGACGAAAGAGTGAGAAAAAAAAAGAGACAGCACAAAGCCGGGTGATTTAAATGCAATGAGTAGTGTGTTAACGGTAGATTAAATGTGTGTCTCTTAACGTGATATAAGTTACAGTTAACTGGTTATGTAATTTGATTAATAAATCGGGTTAATGAGAGTGTTCCATTTGTAGATTCGAATCGAAAGCTCTTTTTGTTTGTGAGTGATAGGGTTGAGGGACGGTTAATTGGCAACTTGGAGATTCAGAAATACACACTTCGCGAAAAACTTAATTTTTAGGTTCACCATATAAACAGTTCTATTTCTTTTTATGTAAATTACATTTCAGTTTAATGAGTTGTTTTTATCATATTAACAACTATAAAGAAAAAAAATATCGCCTTTTGTAGAGGGTACAGTAAATTAATATCTACGTAGTTTTTTTTAAATATTAAATTAGAACAACTATTACATTTTAACTTAATAAACCATTAACTTTTCTTAATATATCTAAAATGAAGTGCAATAAAATGTATTCATGATTTTTTTTAAAAAAAACTATGTATTTACATTGAGGAGTCGCAATGGCTCAGTGGTTAAGATACTGAATTGTCATTGTGAAGAACTGGGGTTCGATCTCCGATGGTGGCTTAAAGCACACCCAGCTTCAGATCGATGAGTACCAGCTTGTCTGGAAAGTGAAGGTGACCTGTGTGCATTGCCACAATCATGCCGTTTGTCACGAAATTGTGGAGCCTTAACCTCCATGACTCTCCTGGCCCATAACGGGCTGTTGAGGGAATGCTTTTTATTTATAATGAGTGAATATTGCACTTCAGTTGTGATTTGATGAAGGGTGGTGACTGAAATTCCATATCCACATTCTAAAATTTTGAACAGCTTCATCTGTATGTGGTGTCGTGGTATAATAAAAAGGCTATACACTACAAGACAATACCACGTATGAACCACCCGGTAAAAAACTGCTGAATTAGCATTATTAACAAAACGAGCATCACAAACTAAGCTACACACAAACTGCTAGCATCCCAAACAAAACGAAGATAGAAAGAAAAAGTGAATTACGAAGTGATAGAACATAACTGATTTAGTACGAATTTGTGGACATTTAATGACAAGAATTGTGCAATTTTAGTAGTTTGCATAAAAATAAGTAATTTTTGCTCTCAGAAATTAATACTACTGGGAAAAAATGTAACTGTAATATTTGACTCGTAGATTTTATTACCTTTTTATTAATGTTTATGACATGATTAGACACAATCATGCGACAAACATTAATTGCAAGTAATACAGTTGATGACTATAGTGTAATATTATCGCATCCAAATTGCACAGCTAAAAAGTTTGCAAACTTTTAAATCTTCTTGATAACAAGTCATTAAAGATATATTATTGTATTTTAATAGATTAAATATCCATCACCAATTTGCTATAATGGTATGAATAATTAATCTATTAAAATATTGCTTTGTGACTGATTCATTTTACTACTGTCTGATAGGCTATGAAATTGGAAAACAGAACCCTAAATATTAATGTGTTTCTTCAAAAAAGAGCTTGTTTATAATTCAATACTAAAGTTTGATTAAAATAATTAAATATCAATCACCAATTTGCTTTTTTGCTATGAATAATTAACCTATTAAAATATTGCTTTGGGGTTAATGCATTTACTATCTCAAAGGCTAACAAACAGTAAAAATTGTAAATTGTAATACACTCTATAACAAAAAAAAAAATCGACGCACCAAGAAGGAGTTGTCCGATTGAAACGAAAATTGGTGGATAGGAAGACAATGTACAGAATAGTAATTGATTAAAATTTCAAAACAATTGAATAATTTATTGCAGAGTAACAGTAACAAGTTCAATAAGGTGTTGACCCGCCTCTAGCCTGGATACAAGCTGCCACACTTCGTGGCATAGACCGATAAAGCTCCCGGATGGTTTCTTGCGGTATTTCCTGCCAAATTCGATCCAATTGTCGAACGAGGTCATCAACATTCCGTGCCAGATGCAATCGCCTTCCCATCATATCCCAGACATGCTCGATGGGAGAGAGATCTGGTGATCTAGCAGGCCAAGAAAGAGTTTGACAAGCTTGCAGACAGTTCGTAGCAACACGTGCAGTATGTGATCTGGCATTGTCCTGCTGAAAAACCAGCCCAGGTCGCTGCAAAAGGAACGGTAGCAAAACAGGTCTTAGGATGTCGTCGACGTACCGCTGTGCAGTAAGTGTACCTCTAATGACGACCAAAGGGGTTCGGCTGTCAAAGGAAATGGCACCCCAAACCATAATGCCTTGTTGAGGGCCGGTGTGGCGTACAATAGTGAAGGCAGGATCCCCCCTCTACCCTGTGCGTCTCCGAACACGTCTTCGATGATCGTCAGGACGCAGTTGGAAGCGGGATTCGTCGCTAAAGACTATACGTCCCCAGTCGGCATCATTCCAGCCATATCTGTTCAAAACATTCATGCATACGAAATTTCAAAGCAATCGGATGATTGCTTCTTGGTGCGTCGATTTTTTTATTAAAGAGTGTATGTTGTAAATTTAAAAAGATTAATCATTTACAGAGATATAACATTAATTATTTGCTTAATACATAATTTATTTGCAGTTCAACGTATAGTTCGACTCAATTGATTGAATATCCATCTCCAATTTGATTTTAAGGCATAAATAATTAGTCCATTCAGATTTGTCCAAGTGATTGCGTTATTTTCCATCTACTAGATTAATTTGTAAGAGAAATCGGATTTATATTTAGAAACAGAAATTTTGGTTAGAACTGTAACATTAATGTACTAGTTCAATACGTAGTTTGATTTATTCATCATACTCAAGTGATGTGTACATTTTTCGCCTCTGTAGTAAGAAAATGGATTTGTTTGGGGGTAGTAGGTAGATAAAAACCGCATCAGAAAAGAGCGCGTGAAGAAAACAGATGTTTGGGCGGCGAAAATGCCCCCCACCTCTAAAAAGTATTCAAATATTAGATAAAAAGAATAATATATATATATATACAAAAAAGAAAAAAAAAACAGAAATACACATCATACAACCATCGTTTGCCGAATACCGTAAGACATTATGGCGTGACCTACATGCATCACCAGGAATAACTGAACAATCCTCCTGGTTTGTTCGTGTTGTTCGAAATAAAAAATTTAAAATTGAGAGTAAAATAAAAAAGAATATTTTTTTTTCAAGCTTACATTGTAATTTTGATTTTTTCCCTCCCTGTCTTATCATGAAGTAGGGTAAAATTTTAAAATATTTTTTTGTAACTCAACACTTTTTCCCCGGCATCTTCTCGATGGAAGACAAGGCCACTGTAATTACATTTTTTTTTTATAAACATACAATATCACGCGAGTTTTTGAAATTTGGAAAAAGGCTTTATAATCCTTACTCTTTGGGATATGAGGGAAATAGAGTTAGAGACGAAGAAGTCCTCAAAAACAATTCATGTACTATTTCTGGTTACTTTTTAAGAGTCTGGATCAGTGGCTCACTAAAAGTGTTGCTCGGAACCTTAATTTACAGCGGAAGGATCACAGGGGTTACTAGAATTAAGATTTTTTTAACGTGTAATAATTATATTTATATCCAATCAATTATCTATTATTATTTTTTAATATTTTGATTGGCTATTTTGAATTTCTTAGTACTCCAGAACCATAGCTAAGATTGTGATATTTGGACAGCGTTTGAAACCCCCGATCCAAAAAAAAAAGAAGGAGGGAAACGTTTAAAAATTTATATTATATCGTTCGGTAGAAATGTTTGAAAAATTATTATTTAACTATTTATTTCTTTTTGCATTAGTTTAACATTAGCCACTGTTACTAATAAAATTGTAAACGATTCTGTTTCAGATTTTATACCACGTTGTTTAATGTTTTATCATTTTTTGCAAATTCAGTGATCGACGTGATCGGTGCTACGCCATCGAATTACCATTTCTAATGATATCTGATTTCACGTGTTTATTTTGTTTATAATTGAGCTTCTAAAACGTATTTTCATGGAGCTAAATAATTAAAAATCAACAAAATAATTGAAATAAAGAAAAATAAATAGTGTACGAGAAAACAAAATAATTATTTCTTATTCATGCAGAACCGTAGAAAATTAGTTTTTTTTTTTAAAAAAATGTAAAATTATATTTATTTTGCTCATTTTTAGCAGATGCATACACAAATAAAAAATGTGTCCCATATTTAAAATATGTTATACATGAATGCAAAATATATTCATAATTAGTAGTAAAATATATTCATAATTAGTAGTAAAATATATTCATAATTAGTAGTAAAATATATTCATAAAAGTTAGTAGTCCATCCATCCCTTTTTCTTCTTTTCACATAGTATGTTCTTATCTGGTTATGAACTTTTTGTCATATATAATACCGGAGTACCGTTAAAAGAAGCTCGATCAATTAGCTCGATCCCATAGCCGAAAAAAATTAGGATTTTGACTTCTCACGTTACTTGTATTTCATTCTATTTTGTAATTGTCAATTAAGCGGTTGATTGAAATGGTCCAATTGCTCTATTGCCAGTTATATTTAGCCCCGCAACTATATTTAATGTATTGTGCTTGTTTTTTAAGCTACTTTTATTTTTATTCTTATTTTTAGTGCATATTCTTTTAATATCAAGAATTTTTAAATATCAAGAATGTTGTTTAATACCATAAATGTATCATTAGTTTTAATAAATAGTTAGTAGAATCAATAATAAATAAATATAATGAAATAATAGAATAATAAATAAATATATAGTTAGTTTTTCAATGCATATTTTTTACAAAAAAAATTCAATTTCACTGACTTAACTTTCAATGATTAATTTCCTTTTGTCTATATTTGTATTAAGTATTTTTTTCTTTCTAATTTCAGATAAATATTTTAGGTTGTTTTTGCCCTTCATTACCGGTAAGTACTTTTTTTCAAAGAAATTTTTTTTTTACAAATTCACAAAAATTTTTCAGAAATTGAATATATTTTGTAAAAGATGACTATTGTAAACAATTTTTAAATGTTAATGAAACACAACATGGAGCTAAATTATTGAATAATTTATTCAAACTCACTGAATTGACACGAGGATTGAATCTGTATAATACTTTTGTATACATTATACTGAAATAAATAAAAGTTGTATATTTAAAATACGGAGAAAAAAAATTAAAAATAAATACTAATAAGCATTGAATTTTTTTATTATAGCACATACGTGATTGAATTTATTATGGTTTTTTTTTTCAGGAAATATTTTTGTGCATTATGAAAACTTAGCTACTGAAACACGTACAATAAGTTTAATATATAATTAATTATATTAAACTAGCAGCAAACATTGAGACTATCATAGTCAGAAAACTTAAATGAGACCTTCGTGTTTGGGGCTAGCAATGAGCCACTGTGTACATAAGTAATGGACTAGATTGTAACTTTTTATGTTTGAATTAGTCATTTTTTTTCTTCTTATCCATAATCAAATAGACTAAACGAAAACAAAGATCGTGGATTTTTATAATATCGCTATTTAAGCAGTGAAAGTTTGAAAAATTTTTTTTCACCCTATCCCCAATTTAATTATTCACACAAAGTGACTAAAGAACTGGTGATGCAAAGAAATCCCCCCTTAAAAAAGTGGAAAAAAGTGACCGATAAACATCAAAATATAGGAAAATATTAAGCGCCAAAGAAAAGATTGTTGGCACTTACTTCTAGATTTCTTGGATTTAGGCCCAAAGAACGTGTACTAAGTCACAAACACAATATATTTTTCTAATCATATAAAGAAAAAATAATAAGCAAAACATTCTGGAAGGTTTCCAGGGATTATACTTTCTTATACTATGCCTATTTTTTAAGTGCATTGCGCCAGTTACTGAAGAACATAAATTTTTGAAAATAATTTAGTGATATTGTTGACAATGCATCAAGTTTTGAAAGCTAAGCCTGTAAGAACGATGTTTATCGTAACGTTCGTTAAAAATGCTTTTGTTTTGATAATAAACGTTTGCGTTATGCATTGCATAAATAAATAAAAAGTAAATAAATGAAAAAGGGAAATAAGTAAAATAAATTAATAATTAAACAAAAATAATAAATTTATTGATGTTTATTGTTTGGAGCAAGTAGTAAGTACATATATATGAAGATTCATTAAATTCTCCTTCAACGCTAATTTCTTTAAACGATTTCATTCTTATCGTAATTGCTGTATTATTATGTAATATACTAATATTAATATGTTAATACAGATATTATTGTTTTTGAATTTTTATAAATTAGAGTTAAGAAAAAATCTGAAGACAATGAAATTAAAATTTTGATCAAAATTTGTATCAGTTTCGAATACTTTGATTTGAATATAATTTACTATCATCTGATTTGAATACACAAGAGAAAAAAATTCTGGTAAAATTACCGTTTTATGAGGCAATAATATGTCTAGTAAAAAAAGAAATAAATAAAAAATAAAGCATAATTCTGGTTAATAAAACCAAAATATACGGTATTTAAATATTCATTATGGGATTTTTCCGTTCACGTGGTAGCGGTTAATTGGAAATTGTAGTTTTTAAAATTATACGTCTTATTACCCCACATTAAGTTAAAAATACAGAACTGAAAAGTAAATTTCACCAGATAAATGCCATGCCATGTTCTAAAGTATCATGATAAAATTACCAAATTTGACTACACTCTCCAAATATAATATATTATAAGACCATATTTTCTTGCTATTTTTACCAAAATCATCACCAAAGCGCTTCGTAAAGAAATTACCGAGCTTTTTGGCGTTCACATGGAGCCAGAAACATGATGAATTTTACCATATTCTGGCACTCTTGACCATACTTTTTTTTCTTCTTTTTCCCATACTTAATATAATTTGTTAATTTAATTTCCTAATTCGGCGATTCGAATTTATATCAAAATAGTAGCCTTATTCGATTTCCAAAGTTCGACTTAGTTGATTCATATCATAAATTTCGTTCGTGATTTAAATTGCAGTAATTATGATCTTATTTAAATTGATGATTTAGTTTGCTTAACTGTTCTTTAAATCACTTCCATTGTTTGAACACTTAATTATTGAAAAATATGAACAATTACGAAAATAACAATTGAGCTAAAAACACATTTTTTTATAAAAAGTTTTGCAATTATTTTTTATTATCATTTAATTTCTATATTCTACAAGCATGTTTCAGGTTTATTTGAGAAATATAGATTTATTATAATTTATTTGCTGCAAAAAAGGGAATTAATGTTTCAAAATAAGGCTTTCTCAAAAGATTCCATAGATTCAAATCCATAGATTTAAAGATCCAGCATATTAGAGTCAGATTACTGATCTGATCCCTCAGAGGTGGAACGTTTTTAATCGACTTTAAATGTGATTGCTTGACTATTACAAAATAAATATGAAACAAGCAGATGAAAGGGAATCATATTCTTCAAAGCTTTGCTATCATATAATGCTCACTTGATTTCTCCTTTTTTTATATTTATAAAATTAAACTGCGAAATATGAGTATAATTTGATTAATTTGTCATGAAAATGAGAATACTGTTCCAAAATTAGGCATTTCTAAGTACGATTTTTACTTTCTCTCTTCCGCAATTCGAATCAATGGATTTAAAGGTTTTATTTATTTCATTTAATTACTTAAGAATTGATGATTTATTTCATTTAATTACTTAAGAATTGATGATTTATTTCATTTAATTACTTAAGAATTGAGGATTTATTTCGTTTAATTACTTAAGAATTGCTGATTTATTTCATTTAATTACTTAAGAATTGATTATTTATTTCATTTAATTACTTAAGAATTTATGATTTATTTCATTTAATTACTTAAGAATTGCTGATTTATTTTTCAATATACTCTAAATTACTGCAATCGTTTATTACTTAATTATAGCAAAATAATTACAAAGTACGGAAATGAGGGAACTTTTTAAATTTTACAAATACTTGTTATACACTTGATTTCTATTTGCTACTCATTAAGTTTCAACTTAATCTTATAAATATAAACATTGATATGATTTATTTGCCACAGAAATGTCTGGAAATGAGACTTTTCCAAATACGACATTTCTCTCTCTCTCCATAAATAGCCGATCTGACTCTATACTCTTTAAATCACGATCTATTGCTGATCATTGAAGGGGAATACAGGGGAACGGGGCGTGATGAATCTGATAACTGCGCCCCAGCAATTTATCCACTGACCAGTCGGTTGCGGCTGCTTTGTCTGGCAGTCAGAATGACCCCTTTGGGTACCCGGGGGACTCGTAATGAGGCTATACAAACGCCAATGGTCATTCGCCCACTCTGAAAGGGAAAGATCGACGTGAAAGCAACAATGTGGAATTGCTCTCGGATAACTCAGAATTCAATTTGGGCAACTTATGCTCAATCTGATGGAAACAATTTATTTTCATTTTATGTCGACTAATTCTCGCTTCTTCTAAAAATTAGTGAAAGAACATGTCAAGTCACTCTTTAGAGTATTTTTTACTTATTTAAATAATAATTTTAATAACGTATAGAAACATGAAGAAACTGTTTATAAAATGCTTTTCCTCTATTAAAAACAGCCTTATTTGAAGACATGAAAGAATAATTAAGTACCCTTGAAAAACAAATTTTAAATAAAGGTATAACCATTCATTTTGTGGATGCTTTACATACTCATTTAACTTATAATCAATGATTTATCTTCAAAAAGTAGTTAAACTGTTTAATTTTTTAAAAATTTAAGAAAAAATTGAAAAAATTCAAAATTTGTAAATCTTTTTCAAATTTTTTTTTTCTTAGTGCTTACAATATTTATTTTGACAATTTTGTGCATTCATTGGTTGATATATCGATTAGAACAGTTTTTATAAATTGCTTTGTGAAAAAGAAAAAAAAAGTTAAAAATTCTTGTTAGGTATATATAACGTGCTGTAAGAATTGAAATACCTCATAAAATGCCTATTCCATGCACAGTTTAAATAAGTGTATTATACTTAAGATAAAAAGTTTACTTCAAAGCTTTTTCTTGAATGGAAAAAATTGCTTAGGGATTTAATTAAGATTAAAATACAAAATTATCATCTATGAGAAAAAGCACTTTAAAATCTATCTGCTGATCAAGTTTCTGTTTTATGGCAATCTGAAATCATTTATAACTTTTTAAAAAATGTAGATATAGAGATGATTTTTTTCAATTTATTTAAAATAGTTTGAAGTTTTATTGTAAGCAATTAAAAAATATCGATATTTTGGTCATTTTTTGGGTACTGTAACTCCTTGAAGGTTTTATATTTATATTTGTGGTCCTTGCTGTATGAACGTACCTATTATTACATTATGTTCTATATTATGGTCACGTTTTTTAACTTGATATAATATGCTATAATTATAGCGTGTTACTAAATAGAGAACGCTCTAGTACGCAAATTAGGAAGCTTTTTTCCCGTGGGGATTCATGCAGAAGAATCAAGTAGCTGTTTCAATACGTTGAGTTTTACTTTAAGTTTATTGATTTCGTTTGTTTTTAAGGTAATTTTTGAGCATGAATTGAAAAGATATAGCAGAGCTAAAGTAATGTACAAATTATTAATTAACTCATATAATTGAAAAACAACCCCTTTTGTAATATTCTACTCTTTTCTTTGCCAACTATTGTCTGAGACTTGGAATAACAATTTAGTTACAACTTTACGTACCTCGTACCTTTGAATAAAACATTATCTACTTACCTAAATCGTACCTCGTGTGCATTCTTAAATTTTACCTTACTATTCAGGAGCAACGTAACAACTTCAGCTTTTAAACAGGTCGATTTTCAAGTCATCTAAACTGAGATTACAACCAAATTGCCGAAAAGGGACTGAGAACTATTTCTGGATTAATTTTCTCGTGAGTAAGGCCTACAATGAGATTGTAACAACTGAGAACTCTGTTTAACAGGATTTAATTATTCTAGTGCATTGATGTTTAATTAAACTGTGTGTGACTTTTTGGTAAAAGAAAACCTCCATCTATACGCGAATCAATTAGAAATGCCAGTAAATTCAATGAGATCCTTATAATGTACATATATATTTTTTTATTCCCAAGAAAAAAGTAAAAGGCATGAGCCTTCTGGTTAGACAAGTTAAGATTTAACAATTATTGGTTAGTAATGTGATTTTATAGGCGATCTGTCCCCGCCTAGTGTTTTCTATTAGGTTGTTCGGAAAGTGATAACGCGTTTTTTTAAAAATTGAAATAACAATTTTCTTATAGTAAATAATAGTTTTATTGAATTTACTGTCCAGTCAGGTCTAATACCTTTCGCCATCTCTCTGGCATGATTCCGTGAGCATAAAATACTTTATTAGCAAAAAAACTGATCCGGGTGATTTTCGACCACCTTATTTGAAGTAAGTGTTTTACTGTCTAAATAATTTTTGAAGATATCAGAACATTTCTCATCCCCAATGATGATACGCTTCAAAAGTGGATAATTTTCTTGACGTTTGAGAAGCAAGTTGCAAATGTCAACATGACGGCACAAATTTATTTCGGTAAGAACATGACGAATCCTTATGTCGATATTTGAGATTAAACCTTAGGCTTTTCAAATGATTATGAACGATCCAGTTCGATAAATTTAATGTCTCAACTATCTCACAAGTTTTTATTCACTGGTTTGCATTAACTAATGCCTTTATTGTGTCTTCATTTGCTTAAACTGGCGTGGTGTATCATCGTGCATCTTAATAGGAATATTTCCGGATTGAAATTATGCAAATCAGTTTTGTCAGTGGCATACTGCCAATACATCTACTCCATACACATCGGGTAATTTTTTTTTCTGCTTGAGTATCATTTTTACCTTTTCGATAACAAAAAAGTAAAATATACCGAAAATAATGCTTTTCACTTTTCATATTTGAAAGGGCACATACCAAAAACTATTGCGTAGAATCAATTGAACTTTTTCACAAGCAAGCCTTGCTATGCCAGCTGTCAAAATATATTATGATTATGCAGTTTTAATATGAAGTTGGCGGCGAAAAAATATAATTAAGTCTTTTTTAAGGGGAAAAAACGAAATTACTTTCCAATATGAAGGCTTTAATCGAACCAATTTCCCTAATTCCAAAACCCAAGAAGAAGACTTTGTAGCACGTAGCAACAAGTTCTATTATTTTATAGGCTTATAATACTGTTACTGTACTTGTAATATTTCAAAAATTTAATATCACATTTATTATTATGTTATTAAATTGTTTTTAACTGCACGCGATATGTTAATTCACTTACTCATAAATATTTAATATTTTTAAAGTTGATACGATGTAGTACCAATTGTATTTACAGTTTAAGGCAATTTACTATCAGACATATGCGTAGAGAAATATAATCACGGATAGTTTTCCTTTCACATATAATGAATGTGTGAACAAATAGTGTATGCTCTCAATATAAACTCCTCCTATTCTGAAACTAACAACAAATGCTAGTAAAGGAAAATAAAAGTACACTCTGGAGTGTGTTTACGATAATACTTTGCGATGGCAACACACACCTCATAAGGGTCACTTAGAATCAGTATTACAAATTGCTCATTGATTTTAAAAAGCGATAAATTAATTAAACTTACCAATGCTTAACTTGCCAATTAAATTAGTTTTAATTAAACTTACCTGAGATGGTTGATTTTAGGTAGCTTTGGAGATTCGAGAAATAAGAAATTTCTTGTGTATCGACCATCAGTACAAGTGACACTAAAAGCGGGTCTTTGTTCTTTTTCTTTATTAAGCACCTGCGTGAATAATATATCTTAAATCTTTATTTGAATGTTAATTGAGCATTTTAATATCAGAATAAATTTATTTATTGTAAAATAAAGGTTTACCCTTCATAGGCACTTTAGTGGCCTGAAAATGACTCTAATCTTAATTCGCTTTCTTTGAAAATGTCTTCTTTTTTTTTCTTTTTTTTTTAAGTTGCCTTGTTTATTTATCAGTGATCTTATTCGATAAATCGGTAATAAATAGAAATCGCATAGTATTGCATGGCCTGAAATGCCTACTTCATATGAGATAACACGTTGGTGGTTTAATTCATTGGCCTACTAAATTACTTACTTATCAAGCCTAGACTTGTTCTGCTGGGATCAAGTGATGATTTTACTGTATGAGAGCGATGTGATTCAATGGAAGACCTTATCACTCTATTGCTGTAAAACTTGAAAAAGGCCAACTGTAATTTACAACAATATTTGGAACTGGCTATGAAGCCTGTGCAACTGCCTTTATTCAGAATTTCAAAGAGATTCTTTAACACGTAACTGTTAGACAAAGTAAGGTAATTTCTATTACATACAGAGATGCTTATTTTAACATTAATCGCTGACGCTGCAATACTATTACCCCTTCAATTTTTTGTTTCTCTTACAATTTTATCTCTCCGGTAGGGAAACACCCCTGAAAAAATAATTATACATGTTTACTTCTATAGAAGCAATAACTAAAAATTAAGCATTCTAGAAACTCCCAGTTGTTCGTCAAAGGGATCATGGCATCTTGGCAATGCGGTCTGTACACCAGCAACCTAACAACTTTTACTTTTCAAACAAACTAGCAGTGATTGATTTGAAACTGTTACTTTTTTTTCCCATTTTGATGTTTTCGTTATTTTCAGAATGAACATAGAAAGCGCTGGCTAAAGACAAGCTAAACTTGACCTAACAGTTATGAGTAACTGTTTCAAATTCAGATAAGATATGAAAATAGCATATTGCTCGCAAGAAAGCATTATTTCATTCGACTACAAACGCATAAAATATATAGCCTTTCAAAAAAGCTTATTATTCCTTTATCTAGCCTTTCAAAAACGCGTATTATTCCTTTATCTACACATTCTATGCAACTTTTAAATTTATAGATTTTAAACAATCAATCCTTTCTAAAACAAACACGATTTAGTTATAAACAATTTTTCCCCTAAATTAATTCTTTAACTATTGCCTATGAGGAAGAGAATGTACAAAGAATCGCCTTTGTAATCCATGATCGAAAACGAAAAGAAAGAAAAAGAAGTTTTTTTTATGAATGTCCAGATCAGATGAAAGTAAAACGGAGGAATAGCCCAAAGAAAAGAATCTGAAAATAAAAGTGATAGGGGCAAGATAAAGAAATATTCTTCTGTGCCGGACGCGCGAAAGTCGTCGAAGAGACGAATATAAGACCGGACGGTCCTTGATGGTCTGGCGGCTTTGAGTCCACGTCCCATGAGTCCAGCCACTTACCGTCGACAACGATTCTCATGAATTTTTCATCGGATCAGGGTGCCGACGCTTGGGGGTGGGGGAATGAAGTGATGAAAGCGGTCATCTCTTAGAATCTCTTCCTCTGAAAATCCCCCTCTAAGTAAAAATGGTGTAAGTTTTCAGCATAAGCTAGGATAATGCGACATACGTATTGTTGGAGGTGATTCCGACTAGATGAATAACATAGAATAATTTAGAAATACTATGTAAAATTCGATTTTTATTATAAGGTAATAAATATTAAGATAATACATATTATTGATGAAATCATCGATTACACCCGTCAACGAAAAATAAGTAAACAAATATATTTCGTTAAACTTATTTTTAATTTTATTTAAATTAACTACCCCTAAAGCATTTAAACCGTTATAAAGGACAGAATATTAATTGTAAGAGAACTGAATTAAATTAAATGAAGTTTATAAAAGTAAATTAATTAAAGTTTATTAAAAATGTGGTGCACTTCATTTTTATGAAAATGCAGCATCCCGCAAAATCGATACTTCTTATAATGATTAAATGAGTAAAGTTTCATAAATTTATAATTTTTAATTGTTAAATCGTTATTCCTCTAAAAGTATTGATAATTAGATAAATTTGAGCACATTCAATTGAAATTTAATTTTTATTAATCAGGATGGTGACACAAGTTTTTTTAGATAGCACCAGTATAAATCATTTAAATTAAGTTCTTATAAAATGAATAAATGCATGAACAAACTATTCATTTAGCAAAAAAGTGTTTTCTTTCTGTAGATGTAACAAAATATATTTTTGGATTGTGCTTCCTAGCCAAATAAAAGTTGAATAAGTTATTCTGGTATTTATTGTTTGAGTTTTAAGATAACATTTTAAACTGAAAAGGCCAAGGTCTATTGCTTAAGTAAGCTGAGCAACTCAAATCATATTTTACTTTTATAAAAATACTTTATTAAAAATTTAGAAAAATGGCAAATTGATTCCTCAAAATTAATCCAAAATTAATTTTATTTAAAAACTATTTTTAAAGCTTGTTTTTATGAAATAAAAATTTTTTGAAAAAATTTAACAATGAAGATGTAACGTTTTGACAGCTCTATATTAGGAATATACATAGGAATTTTGAAGATATTCATTTATATAGATTTGTCTGGTAGATTTCGGTTCAATACAATTTACACTTGGCTATTTAAATGTTTTTATAAGTGATTGTTTTAGTACACCTCCAAAAAAGATGTTTAACAGGCTATTCTAAAATTACCTTAATTAATGTATTTATAATTAAAATCATTTTCAAATTGAAGAAGAAAAAAGAACATCAACATGTGGTGGTCGCAAATTTATATTTAAGCAATGTAAACAAAAAACACCCTTTTTAAATCTTACGAATCACGTTATATAAAAAACCTGTTGGGTCGTTGAATAAAACAGAGAGGATTTGAAAGACTGTAATTCGTAACACTTTCAAGTTTCAACAGACAATCAAACAGGTTTTGATATTTTGTACACAAGCTTTTCTCAATAGTAATTTGTTAGAATTTGAAGGCGTATTTCTTTTTCGTGCTTTGCTTTCGTTTTGTTCTTATTTAAACATTAATTTGCGATCCAAAATGAAAGTGTAGTTTTTTATCATATGTTTGTATATTTTATTTTTTTAAATTTTTTTCCAACGAATTCTAATAATATATCTATTGAGTGGTTATGACGGAACGTCTTGCATCTGACTTGATCTAATACAAGAAGAATATCAATACCAGCGAAACTTGATACTCTAGATCTTAATAGATGAAGTGCATTAAGAGTATTCAGATGTCAACGAATTTCTAAACAAGTTTTAATTGCGCAATTTCTCTGTATGGTCTTCATCTTATGGCCTTGAAGTGTATTATTTTTAATGAAGGAACGTTACTTTTATAACTTCTTCATCATGATATTATTTTATCTATCATGATACTATCATGATATTAGCTTATCCACCATGATACTATTATGATGGTATATTTGTATCTATCGTGATACTATTATGATGGCAATTTTGTATCTATCGTGATAATGTTATGATGGAATTTTATTTTAATTATATTATTACATTTGTGCACATATTATATTAATTTAAAGTAACATAAAAAAGATTTGATGTCTATTTCGATGTTACATATTCAAATACCTGACATACCTGATACACTCACATACCCACATATCTGACATACCTGGAACACTCACATACCCATATACCTGATAACATACATGATACACTCCTATACCCACATACCTGACATACCTGATACACTCACATGCCCACATACCTGATGACATACTCACATTCGTGATTCTCACCTGATTTTTGCTATGATAAATCTATGATTCAAATCTAGACATTACTTCATTTACAGATTTGCAAACTACTACAGAACCGAAAACAGCCGATACTTTATTTACTTTTCAACTTTTTTAAATAAAGGAAATATAATTCTCTGTATCCCCTTCCTTTTTTTCAAATTTTTTTTAATTTATTATTTTTTTTGAAAAGTATGCTACTTTTATACCTTTTCTCATTATAACATTAATTTATTTATCATGATACTATTAATGATGGTATCTTGGTATCTATCATGATACACTTACGATAGTATTTTTGTATCTATCATGATATAATTTTTTATTTATCCATCATGATACTCTAATAACAGTATTTTTGTATCTATCATGATATTATTTTTTTTATCTATCATGATACTCTAATGAGAGTATTTTTGTATCTATCATGATATTATTTTTTATTTATCCATCATGATACTCTAATAACAGTATTTTTGTATCTATCATGATATTATTTTTTTTATCTATCATGATACTCTAATGATAGTATTTTTGTATCTATCATGATATTATTTTTTTATCTATCATCATACTCTAATGATAGTATTTTTGTATCTATCATGATACTCTAATGATAGTATTTTTGTATCTATCAGGATATTATTTTTTTATCTATCATAATATTTTAATGATAGTATTTTTGTATCTGACATGATATTATTTTTTATCTATCATGATACGCTAATGATATTATTTTTGTATCTATCATGATATTATTTTTGATTTTATAATGTTTTGATAAAATCAGATATAACGACGGGAAAAGTCATTTTCAATGTAATCCTATCTCAGATTCTCGATTTCCAAACCACCTCAGATGTCGTGCAATGCTTTCTAAAAGAGAAAAGGCAAATCTGCGATTGAAACACGGAGGTTAAAATATACCTTTTATTTTATTGTTGTTTAAAAAGGCGAAGAATGAAAGGGAGGCAACTTGTGGTGAAATGTTGAAGCCGAAGAGGAACGGAATTGATTCAATTAGACAAACACCAGATGGGACCCCCCTTCTGGCTTTAATTTTTTTCCTTTTTTTTATTCTTTTTGAGAGTCGATCAAGATAAGGTGCTTTCACACGCACCAAATTAAGAAGAAGACAGTAATAGTGGAGGGGGTGAAGGATTCAATTGATTGGTGTGACGTCATTGCGTCAGATGAACTCTTTTAAAATTGGGTAATTTGGATGACGAGGGAACATATGCAAATTAAAGACACACCTGGTCAATGATGTGAAGTAAGTGTAAATAAATTGGGACTATTTTGAAATTTAAGTCTATTTTTATTTTGGGTTCATTATAAATGTAACTAATCTTGTCTATAAATTTGGAATTATTGTTTTCTCATAGAGTCAATGGTTACTTCGTTTACCTTCACCGAGAAAATAAAATTTTATTGAAAAATACATTAAAGTTCCTACAGTTCATATTTTCCTAATTCGGAATAGGATATTTTTAATGTTACAAATACTAAACTAATGATTTTATTTTCACATCATTTTTACGGTGAAGTCATCATTTCTCAATTTAACTCGTAGTTTTCAAGCATATGATATGCTTGTTACGATGCTTAAAAAACTAACTAACGAATGAACGAATGTAGGATAAATAAATAAGGATATGAACAAGGAAAAATGGCAATTAATATTGAGAAATAAATAGTTTTCTAATTAATACTTAAAAAGTGGAAGAAATTTTAATTAGGTAAAAAAAAAGCTATTTGTAAAAATCGATTTGTAAAATCCCCATTTTTAGAGGATGTTATAAATAAATTTCAATAAAAAATAAGGAATAAAATGTGTTTATTATTCACTATGAGATTCAAATTAAAAAATTATTTTTATTTTGATCTAAATAACCAATTATGATTATTATTTTATTAGCATTAGCACAAAAAAGAAGAAAGCACGTTTTGTTTTCATCGCTTAAAACACGAATTTAATACAAAGCAAAAATAAAAAATCTAAAAAATATTTTTTTCTATCTGTATTTTTTGCCAAACTATGCTATTTTTAAGTGTCAGAAACAATGTGAGGTTATTAATCTTTATGTAAGGAGAGCAAAAAGTAAATAAACAACGCATCCAGAATTATTTTTGATTTAATGATTGGATTTTCATGAACTCAAACTTAATGATTTGAGAAGGGGACCTAAAATATGCTTTTAGCTAGTGCAGACGATATTTTAAATTACGAAATAAGACACAAATGTGTATTTTCCCTCGAATTAACATTCCTTTTTTTCGATGGATTTAGGATTACTGACTTCTAAAATATAAGGTGTAGCAGCAATCAGCGAAATATGATCCAAATAATTGGTCAGGAGAGGGATTGAAAGTTTGGATCTCTTAATGTTTATTTTACTTTTTACGTATTTCGCCATATCTCGAATTTTTTTTAACAAATTGAAACATTTTTACACACATTTATAGAATTCATTTATCCAAAAATAATTCCATGCAGAAAAATAATTTGAACTTTTTTTTATAAATTTTTATTATTTTATTGAATAATAGTCGAAATTTTTTTTAAACTGTAAGATATTTTTTTATCATTTAAACGGATGTAACTTTATGTGGCAAAATGCATAGTTTGAAGGAAATCGATTGAATAGTTTCTGAGAAATCGAATTTTAAAAAAAGACAGATATTGAAAATTCAGTAACTATTTCGAACGATTTCATTCGAATTTCGTATTTTGCCATATAATATTACATTCTTTTAAATGATGCAAAAATTTTTGTACCTTGAAATTCAAATATTTTTCGACTATTATTGAATAAAATAATTAAAAATTATAAATAATTATTAAAAATTAATTTTTGCGTGGAATTAACTTTTGAATAAATGCATTTTGAAATTGTGTGCAAAAATTATTCAATTCGTTAAAAAAGTTCGCGAGATGTAGCGAAACAGGCAAAAAATGAAATTAAGATAAACGGGTTCAAATATCTGTTCTCTTGACAAAATTATTGGGACCTTATTTCATAAATTGCGGCCGTATCCTGTATAGTCTGTAAGTCGGAAAGCATAATCTGTCGAAATAATGACATGTTTATTTAGAGAAAGTAAATTTTCATGTCTTATTTCGTTACTTGTGTGCACTAACATTATAACATATCATATATTAGCATATCAGAAGTCACCCCTTCGAACCATTAAGATTGAATCTCAGTTAGTGAAGATCCGATCATTAGATCAAAAGTTATTCAAGATATTTCGTTTTTTTTTTCTTCTTTTTCGCATTGCAGAAATTATATTAATTCAAATACAGAATGCATATTATATTAATTTCAAATTGTTAGCTTAAACATAAGAAAATTCTTTCATTTCTATGGTACACATTCTAAATAAACCTGACTCTAACCACCCTGTTGCAAAACACATCCATGATTCAAATCTAGACATTACTTCATTTCACGATCGGCAAAACTGTTACCGGAACAGAATACACCCAATATTTGATTTACTTTTCAACTTTTCTAACTGAAAGAACTAGAGAACTCCGGAAGAGAAATCAAGAGAGGTCAAAGGACATAAGGGAGAAGTTTACATCCCTTAAAGATTGATGAGAAGGGCACCCCATTTTGTTCCTCCAGCTAACTGATTTACCAGCTGTTGTGAATTTTCACTTAAGTAACGCCCTCCCCGGAGATTTTGCAATTTATTTTACTATATTTCATTCAGTAAACAACCTAAATTACACGGTGGTTGTAAAAATAAAAAAAAATAAAAAATGTGGCGATATGAACTGAGAAGTGTATCTTCATTCAATTCTCGATAGCCTGCCTGCCTCTTCAATAACTTTCCCTCATTTGATTATAGATTTTAAATAAATGTCATGGGAAAGTTTAATTTAAGGAGTATACCTATTACTGCAAAAAATTGTGTTAGTACTTGAGAAATTTTGTTTTCTTATGTAAGAGTGAGCGATCTCTGAATACCACGTATTTTTTGAAGATACAAACAAATCTTAAGAAGTTAACTTAACCGATATGTTGCAACAATTAAGACGTATTTGTTTCATGCGAAATGACTACGTAAATACAAGTTTCATCAACGGCTTGGTCTCTTAAAGTACAGAGAAACTCTGCATTCAATTATTTTGTTGAAATTAAGGCTCACAATTGTTTTACAACTTCGAGAAAGTGTCAAGAACTCTCTACTAATATTAAACAAAAATGCATGGTAAGATTTAATGACGATTAATTAAATAGCATTTATTACAATAAAAGTTTTAGAACTATTTAAGCCCAATTCTTCAATGTAAATATGCAGAGTTGTTCCAATTAAGAATGACTCCGAATAAAATATGTGATTTTCCAAATCATACTAATGTGTGGAAATTACAAACTGTACAGAACAAAGCAATTAAAATCAAAGAAAATGAATCCAAACCCATTGTTTTGAGTAACACATTTTGCCAGGTTACGTTTACAACTCGTAAATTAAAAACAAAATATCATTTATAACATGTATTTTTCTACAAACCACTTAAATCATTCCGCCCAATTATTAAAAAAAAGCTTTATAATGTCAATTTAAAGAAGATCTTATCAAGTAGCTATGTTCTTGATTTCAGCATACCAATACCTAGTAGAACTATAAATCATCTTCAAAATAACTCCATTTTATCCTAGTACCCTGAACCATTATTTTTCCCTAAGTCAATACTTTCGAATATTTAACTTCATATAGTATTACCAAGATCTATTAAATCTAAGGAAGTTCGTAAACTTTCTCACCACTACAATTCTACCTTGATATGGTATAAATCGCTTCAATTATCAATACTCAGTTCGGGAACTTTCCCTTGTCGAAGTTTGTTTGAAGTTTTAAAATCGTTAAAACTATTCAGAAGTTGCTGGGAGTTCTGATTCCTTGAAGTTTGATTTGCCAAATTTCTCCTTAAAATCCTTGGGGGCATGCGAATGTGAGGGGATATTTTGCTCTCCCTGGAGAATTCTGCCTCCAGAGTTACCGTTAAGATAGCCAGTGTATAGTATATGGTCGCTACCCTCCTATTGGAACGTTTTAGTTCCATATCAATAACTGGAGAGACCTTTCGATGTTGTAGACTTCTGGAGCAAACCAGATGGGATAGCTGCGTTTTAGAAAATTTGATTCCGCTGGTTCCTAAGCTTATCTGTAAGAGGGGTGGAGTAATAGGGGAGTCCTATTTACATTCACCCTGTGGCGACAAAAGCACCAAATTAGGCGCGGCTGCGGCGAAAATTGGCGCAAGAGTTAGTCCTTTCACTGCCCAAGGGCAGCCATGAACGGGCAAAGCAGCAGACCTCCTCTCTCCTATCTCCTCAATTTTAAAAAGTGCCCTGGTGGAGAGAAAAAAAAAGTAAAAGGAAGATAAGTAAATAAGAAAAAAGCAACTTTTTCTTCCGAATAAATTTGCTATTTCTTTGTCATGGGCGTATATATCTATATGTGTCTTAAAGAGGAAGATGCTGTGGAGTAGGAAAAAAAAGAGCAAAATAAAAAAGTTTGCCGCCAGCTACCGAGTTTAGGCTTAGGCAATCACCAGTTTCTGATGCTGGCTTTGAAAAGTTAGATTTTTTCCCTTTTTACCCTTTTGTGTGCGCTGGCTGTGTTTTATTTTATTTTATTTTGGAGTTTCGTTCGCGCACCTTTTAGGGAAAAGAGAATAGAACATCGCCTTGCACCACCAGAAACTCTGTAGTCCCACCCCCAACTGCTACTGCCGCCACTTTTTCGCATTTTTACACTCCGGCAGCAAAATACCTCAGGGGAGATCCCCAGCCTATATCTACAGAAAAAGGAAAAAGGGCTTCAAACAGAACGTGGAAACTAAAAACACAAAAGAGCTAGATATGTATACGTAAAAAAGGGGGTGTTTTCTTCCTTAACGCTCAAAAACTTTAAGCCCTCGAGGGTACTTCCGTGTAACTTAGGTAATGGATGGTACAAGCTTCTACTTTTGCTACTCTGCATATTGGCTGTTCTTCCTTTTTTTCTTCTATTTTTTTTAAAGATTCAACCATTCACCTAACGTTAGACTGGAAACTCGAATTGATGAAATGGTAGACGGGTAGAAAAGACCCCGTGACGAATCCCTAGAAAGCTTCGAGTAATGACATTCCTTTTTTTATATATATATTCTTCAGAATTTAAAATGGAATTGCTTCTGTAAAATTGCCCGAATTCTCAAACAGTAGCATCCATTTGCAGATACCGCTTTTTCGAAGAATCTTAAATTGATAACCCTGTCTGACTATGTGTAATGCTTCTTTGTCAGTAAAAAAGAATTTTGGAGCATTTACTGAGTTTGAACATATATTCCTTTTTGAAAATAGCGTCACTCTTTGTAAATGAAATCTCTTGCCTTTATGATTAAATTTCTTTATTTCTGCTGTTTTTTTTTTCATATCTTACACACATTAATAATCGGGTTTTGAATAGGTTTTCTTGGGAAAATAGTTCTGAAAATAATCGCTTGCTTAAATTAACAAAATTCCAACAGTAACCATTGTGGTTTCAATCAATTCAAAAAACGTTCAAATGCTTTTTCTTCCCAGACTAAACAAGGGAGGTCTTTGTGGCTTTTCTCTCCACTCTAATACTGGTTAGTTCCGTACTGGTTTCAATACTGGTTTCACTCTAATACTGGTTTCAATCAATTCAAAAAACGTTCAAATGCTTTTTCTTCCCAGACTAAACAAGGGTGGTCTTTGTGGCTTTCCTCTCCACTCTAATACTGGTTAGTTTCGTCAAAAAGTCTTCCACGAAGACAAATTTCTCCAACACTTGATCCAGAAGTTCTCTTGCCTTCTGGATAGGATTCCAAGTTACAAGGCTACGCAAGGTGATTAGTAGTCGTAAACTCGAATTTTGTGGGCTGTTTAACGATGGTAAAAAAATAAAATAATATGGATTCAATTTGGAAGCCGGAAAATATGTTTTAAAGTTTTAATTCTAGCACAATGGCATAAATACCCTCAACCATGTATAAAGATATTATATTTTCTCTCATATCCATATCTTAATTCGTAAAAATTATTCATGAAAGCTGTTATAATGATTCATTCTAATCTATTATGCATATCAGAGGAAAAAAATGACCCAGACTTTAATTTTGTTGTGTAAATACTGGTCTAAAAGAACGCAGTTAATGCTTTCCGTATATGAACAAAAAGGTACAAGGAAAACTTAAATCTTAAAGACCCAAATATCTTGTATTAATAACTTTGTTTGTTCTAAAACTCAATTTGCTGATGAAATCAACTAGATAATGTAACAGGATATTCTTAAAGTTATTTTCATTTAAAAAAGATAGGTTAATTTTAAATCAGACCTTACTCAAGGAAATATAATGCATTTTAAATATTGTAATGAAAGTTAACCTTAACCCTTTATTTACCTAATTATTGAATAATTATCTAGCAAAACTCTTTTATCTTATGAAATAATATCTATTTAAAACTTTGACAAATTCTTCTTTAATGTTCAATTTTATTTTCTAATTCTATAAAATTTTTAATTTGGGACTTACACTACAATGTAAAATTTCAATTACAGTTAAACATCCTACTTTGTTTTATAACTTGTTGAAAATGATAATTAATCTATAAAAAAAGTACATACGACTTACTTGCAAAATTTAGCAAGATAGAAAGCTTAGACTGCAGAACAAGGACTAATCATAAAATGGCATTCTCCCATGAAGATGTGAACTGAAAGCAACACCTGATGATACCGAATTTTAACATGAACATGCTGATAACATGATGATGCATGAACAGCTGAACATATTAGTGGTTCCTTTCGTCATCAGGCTCAATCTACAATAATGAAAACACCCCCAAAACATCGTAGAATTGCCTCTGGCTTCCGATATGTGACTCATTTCTCTCAGGTTTACTAAATTTTTGTCCGGTGTGTTTATTAATAAGTTGCAAAATATCTAATATTTGACATACATAATATTTATAATGGGTCTTAAGATTTGGGATTATGGTATTATTAAAATTTCTGTTGGTGACAGAATTCTGCATGATTACTGAACAATATCAGAAATTAAATTGGAAACGAAGATGCATCTTCAATAAAACTGAGGGGGGGGGGGGGAAACTGCATGGAAAGAAACGTGTTCAAATTAATAGTAAAAGCGAAGGCGATTCAACTTTCGCCATAACTTTCCTCCCTGGCTATAATAAAAGTTTCATTTCTAAAAAGCGCTTTTGTCGCAAATAATATAGTCCATGACTTATTCTTGTTTCCTTCTGACATTTTTCTAAATGCCTGAGAAGTAGTGGGGGTGGGCCGTGGATGGTGTTCAGAAGCTGATGCTGGAAGAAGATGATTCGTCGTTGCGTCACTTAACGAAATTTACACGACTGTCGGGAGGGTGTCTTTTGAAAGAAGGGGGCAGAGATGCCATCGAAGTCAAAAGAATCGATTGAATCCGAGCGTAAATTTTTAAGGGTTTGCTTCAGCTGAAAGAAGATTCAAAAGATTTCGCCTTTTATTTATTTTTTCGAGAGAGAATATTTTTTTTTATTATTGATTTCCACTAATTTCTCTGAAAATTGGGATTCAGCTTAGAATATCGCGATATTTTTTGATCATGCTCTACGTGTACAAGAATCTAATATTCTAACAACATATGGGTTGAACTACTTTTGAAATTAAAATATATTCTATTCTTGGTTGTTATCGATTTACTTTTACGTACTGCAGTGAATTCTCTGAAATTTGAAAAACTTATGGAATGAAACAAATTGCAGTTGGCAGTCACAGTGGTCAATTATTTGGTCGAAAGAGCCCTGACATGATGCTAGGAGTTTAGAATTTTTTGGAAGTACTTAAGATTTTCAAAAAGCAAAAATAAGCGGCCAACTGAGAATTACAATATATTCTTGGGTTTAAGCTGTTTAGGCTAAACAAATTTTAAAAATCAGTGCTTATTTTAACACATTCAATCAAAATAAATTGAATTGATGAGTTCGGAAAAAATCAATCTGCAGTGGATCTGTTTTCGGAGTCATTGGTGCAATTATATTTGTTTACTATACGCGATTGTTGTTTCAATTTGTCCCTTAATTTATCTATTCAAAGTTCGAGTGTCATTTAGGTTTTTGTTGTCACTTTTTTATCCGTTTGTGTGCATTCTTTTTATGTTTTTGGGTCATTCTCTATCCAGAATGTCAAGAGGGTATCTGCTGTTAACAGAGTGGTATGCTACTCCGATACGTACCTCAATCTACTATTAGTTGAAGTTTCAGTTCTGTAAAGGCAACAAGAAGTATTCCTTTTTCAGATTTTGTTAAGGAGTCATTTTTTTTTACATAAGAGTTTGGAGTAAAAAGTTTCTGAATGACAATTTCGTTAATTTAGGAACTTTTGCTTTAAAAATCTTAGCCACAGCAGGAAGCTGTAAGCAAAGCGCATTTTCCCATTGAACATCCATACTTTCTCATTTATTTTGGCCTTGTAAATAAAAGCAAACCAAATAATAAAAAAAATGCAGACAAAATTAAGTTAAACTTCAAAAGAAGAAAAAAAAAAGAGAGACACTTCCTTTTATTAACAGCTTATTTTTCCTCTTAATAAGATAAAGTTTCGTCTTCTCTAATTAAGCTTCAGTTAATTAATTTTAAGTACTTTCTTTTAGTTGTGCAATTTATTTATCATGTGTTTTATATATATATATATATATATATATATATATATATATATATATATATATATATATATATATATATATATATATATATATATATATATATATATATATATATATATATATATATATATATATATATATATATATATTGTGTAATATGAAAATAATTATAAATATAATCCATAAATCGAACATATATCTAACGCGCAATTAATTAATAGTAGTAATCTACTAATAATATCAATCTAATTATCTCAGAAAATGTGACGATGTGTCTTTATTAGCTTGAGAAATTGATCAATCCCTCGTTATTAAGAGCTATTAATATTTAAATATATTGCAAAGAAAGATATAAAAATATTTAATGGAAGCTCCCCTGCCCCAAGTTGTTGCATGTTATATGCAAGCATATGTAATATGCAAGTTATATGCATGTTATATATGTTATATGCATGTTGCATATGTTATATGCAAGCATGTTATATTGTCATTGTTGAATTGCGTACTTTAAATTTTTATAGATTCATGTTTAGTGTAACTTTTAGATTCATAATTGTTTCAGAATACTGAATTGTATTAAAATAAATGTGTGATTTGACGTGTGTGTTAGAACTAGCGAACACAATTAAACTGAACTATTTGAGAAAAAATTTATATCAAATCATCCAATTATTCTTCATATAATCATCATTATTTAATCAACATACATAATCATCATATATGATCATCAAATCAAATTTATTAAATGGTTTTTAATTCTAACAAAATAATCAATTTAGTACTCAAGCTTTGTTTTTTAAAAGACTATACCAATTTCATGTACATTGGGTATGCATATTCAGTGTTTTGTAATAGAAATAAACATGTTATGTGTGTAACTATCTGAATGTAGCGTAAAACTTTCAATATATTTCTATGTATGCAAGAGTTTCAATGTTTAAGCTAGCAACACTTCTTTTTACTCTAATGAATCACTGGATATGAAAAATGTCAGTATGAATAGGCATAGTTAGTGCTTTCTCTGGTAATTCTAACTATTAAATATTTTTACATACAAAAATATTAATTCATTTTTTAAACTATATCAACATGGAATAATTTTAGCTATCTAACTGATGAATTTTTTTTTCTTAAATCAAAACTTTTTTTCTGATATTCAGTTTTTAAAGTTACCTTTAACCAGATTTTATTACAAGATGATTAAAAAAAATTGAAAAAGCTTTTCGTAAGCTACCAAAAATTCTATCTAACACAAGTCAGAATATGAAATAAGAGGCTATCTACTTTAACTCTAATGAGATTATACATTAGAGAGAATAACTGATATATGGACTTGTAGATAAATATGAGTGCATTCTCTAAATGAAATCAACCGATAAGGCGCTCGATAAATAGGTAACCACGCGGAAAAGTCATTTCAGTTTTTGTTTTCTTCCACTGAAAACTTCCTCGCAGAACTTCCGCTAATACGATAAATTTCCGAACTGTTTCTTTCAAACCAATATGAACTTCTCCCTTGCCTGTATATATAATTTTTTTTTTCTTCTTGAGTGATATTTGTGATTCTGGAAAATCGCGTTCTCCAAATCGAGAATCAATTACTATGCTTAGAGAAGGCGGTGGTTGAGAAATCGGACGAAGCTTCCATAAGAATAGATGCACCATGTGTTCCTTTCCCTTAAGAGTCAGTCCTGATTCTCCAGTTTTTCTTCTTTTTCCTTTTTTTTTCCTGGTTCTTCTCCGATTCCAGAAGAACAGAGGAGGGATATTTCATTACTTCTCCGCTAACCGCTGATAAATGTTTTTAAATTAACGACCGTACCGCTGCCTGGAAGTGTCTTTCTCTCTCGTTGAAACTCTAGAAATGGGTCCTTTTGTTTGTTGTATCCTTTAGGGAGCATCCACATATTACACTGAATTTTTAACTATATGCGTAATCAAAAATTATCCATATTTGAATAATCAAATCGCTTTGTAAATGATGTTTAGTTAAAAAAAATAGTCATGAAAAAATAATTTAATGACTTAAAAAATAGTCAATAATACTTTTCTCCGAAAAATTATTGATTCTACTCAATAATAATAATAATAATAATGATAATAATATATATATATATATATATATATATATATATATATATATATATATATATATATATATATATATATATATATATATATATATATATATATATATATATATATATATATATATAGACGCAATTTTGATGGTTCTATAATTTTCTTAAACTTGCAAATTGTTCTTTAAATAAACTAATCAATCAGTATTTGCAATATTTTTCGTAATAAAATTGTTACAAAAATTTAATTTCTCATAAGAAACTTATAATTTTTCACGGACTCGGAACTATCGAAATGTGGAGGGAATGTCCACAATTAAGAAAGTATGATTCCAACAATTTAATCGGAAGAGCTGTTGAAGACTTAGGCCTCCTTGAAGTTATTTTTCCTTTTGATTTTTTTATAGCTCTGCAACTGTTAAAACATATCTACACGTAATTGAAAAAACTATTTATCTATGATTGTTACACCGAAAAGCCATTACATTATGACCACCCTGCAAATAACATGTAGGGCCACCTTTAGCCCTCAAAACTGCTAGCACCCGCCGTGACATTGATTCCACAAGGTGCTGATAGTTAGTCTGAGGTATCTGGCACCAAGCGCTCACCAACTGGTCCTGCAATTCCTTCACATTGCGAGGGGGTAGCGTGGCAGCATGAATTTGGTTTTCCAAGTAGGACCACAAATGCTCTATTGGATTAAGGTCAGGTGAATTTGGGGGCCAAGACATGACTTGAAAGTCACTGGAATGTTCCTCGACGATTCGACCCGTATGACATGGTGCATTATCCTGTTGGTAAACACCATCTCCCTAGGAAAAACTGTTGCCATGAATGGGTGAACCTGGTCTGCAACTATGTTCAAGTAGCTTACAAACGTCAGGGATTGTTCTATGAGGATTATGGGTCCTAATGTGCCCCATGAAAACATTGTTCCTGGGCGAGAAACCATGAAAACCTGGGCGAGCCCATTGTTATAGATGGAGGGTGGTCATAATGTAATGGCTCTTCGGTGTAGTTCCATGCAAAAATTTATTTTTGTAACAATTTATTTATTTATTTTTTTAATTTAATAATAATTAAAATTTTTGTGTTGTAATGCATACAAGTGTTTATAAGATTTATTACTTTAAATGACAAAATCCAAAATTTGTACGAAATCTTTCAAATAATTCTTGAGAAATGAAAAGATTTCGATTTTCAAAGTTTTATTGCTAACAAACTATTCGATCGCGTTCTACCAAACTGAAGAGTTCATCAAGAAAAATAAAATAATTTTTGATGGCTAAACAACATTTGAAAAATTTCGTGTGAAAAAGAAAAACTTTTGACTGACTTAATTAGTGAAGGATATGCGAAGTACGTGGAAAATAAAATTATAGTTGAGTCCCGATTATTTAGGGAATTAGGTGGCAAGGAAATCGCGGATAACAATTAAAAATATCGCAAATAATTCAACAACAAAAAAAAGTAACACGACAAATAGTTTTAAGTGCATTTTTTTTAAACATACCACAGAAATCTTTCATCTACGTTTAAATCACTTAAACAACGAATGATAAACAAAAAAACAGTACATACTTGCTTCATGAAAGTGTTTTAACATAAAAGTGTTAACAGTGTGTGCTATTTTTTAAAGAAAAGTCAGTCATTCAATTTTGCTTCTTGGTTTGGAAGCACTATTTTTTAATTCAAAATTATGTACTTTCCTTAGCATAAGATTCTTTGCTTGTTTACGGATAATCCATTCACAGATAATCAGAGTTTTACTGTACATTAAAGAGCCAAAATTTGCGGCCTCTCGACATCGTTATTGACTTAACCATTTGGACCATAATATTCATATAGCGACTACCTTTCAATTTTGACTGAGGATGAAAAACGCCTATACCATTGAAAACAACGTACATTTCAAAAAATGTTGTGTTTGATTTTATTTTTTGAAATATCGTCTGCAGCATGTATATTTTTCTTAGAACAATTAAGGTTGCATTGTTAATACATAAAAATGCTATCTGTAGGCCAAAAATTAATCAGGTGATTCGAATTTTATCTTGCGTTTTGTACAAATCGGAAATTCTCTTACAATTACTTACGGTCATTTGTTGTAAATTTCTGCTACAAATACTACAAAATGATAAGAATAAAATAAAAAAAAATAACAATGAAATGAATCTATACGCATTACATTTGCAAAATGTGGGAACACCACCAACCGGCAACCGATAAAATGTCTATATTCACTATTTTATATCCTAAAACGAACATACAAAATGGTTCGCATTTGTAAAAAAGAAAAAGCACTGTTTTTGCATTTGTTCAATAATCGATTTTAGTCGTTTTTGAACGTTTTTCCAGTTTCAGAGTAATGATTCAAAAGACATGTTGGGTAACACTCGCACTGAGTTAGCGTGCCACTTATCGAATTCAGTTACAAACTACAATTATTCACGACATCGTATTACTGTTACAAATATGTATGTTTCTGCCGATATCGCGTTACAATTTAATAGGTTGCTTTCAGGCAGAAACATGATCAATGCATTTATTTAAGTAAAAGCAAAAAGAAATATATAACAAAACATATGCTTAATCACAGTTTGAAATTGATCGTCTCTTTTAGATTCGTAGAGATATTTTTTTTTCTTTGCAAAATATGGTTCAAAATACATTACAATCAATAACTAAAAACTAGTTTTTTTTTTTTTTTTTTTTTTTTTAATCTAAAGTCATCCTTTTGTTACATGAAATATATCATTCTGTATAGAAAAATCAAGCTGCTAAATTAACACATGAATTTGATGCTTAAAAGCTGTATGAGCTCTTAAATTTTTTAAAAATTTTAACATGTAATAATTAAAAATGGCGTATACGTTTTTATATTTTCTTTAAAACATAGTCACGTGAATAACATTTTAATTTGTTACATTATTGTGTACTTTTTTTAATGTATTTAATTATAAAGAATTGCTCTGAGAGTAATCTTTAAGAATTATTAAATATCTTGTTTTCCGTTTCAAAACATAAGTATTAAAAATAAATATATATATATATTTTTTTAAAAATATTCTTAGGTAAATATTTTGCTTTTATGAATTAATTAATTTTGCTATAAGAAATGAACTTTAAATCTTAAATAGAAATATTAATACAGAAAATATAGAATTTGAATTTATTTTTTTAAAAGTTAGATAAGTAGATCCTATTAGAAACTAGCAAACTTTGATATTAATTTTGAAAAAGGAAATGCCATAATTATAAATAACTATAAATTGACATATAATTTTAAATAAGATGACATTTTCATTATTATTAATTATTTCAAGAAGATTAAATTTTCAGTTAAACTAGTAAATGGAAAAAACATGTTAAATGTGATTTTAATGCATGGATAGCAGTTTTAAAATTATTGAAATTGAGAAATTAAGTAACTGAAGAACTGATTGGATGAATATTTTAAGTGACATTATGTTGAAAACCTTTTTCCTCTCAGATAGTCCCTGTCCTAAGATAATAAAAATTGAGAAATTTATAAAACAGTTGAAGAGCTGAATGGATGAATGTTTTAAGTGACATTACATTGAAAACCATTTTCCTCTCAGGTAGACCCTGTCCTAAGATAATAAAAATTGAGAAATTTATAAAACAGTTGAAGAGCTGAATGGATGAATGTTTTAAGTGACATTACATTGAAAACCATTTTCCTCTCAGATAGACCCTGTCCTAAGATAATAAATATTGGGAAATTTATAAAACAGTTGAAGAGCTGAATGGATGAATGTTTTAAGTGACATTACATTGAAAACCATTTTCCTCTCAGATAGACCCTGTCCTAAGATAATAAAAATTGGGAAATTTATAAAACAGTTGAAGAGCTGAATGGATGAATGTTTTAAGTGACATTACATTGAAAACCATTTTCCTCTCAGATAGACCCTGTCCTAAGATAATAAAAATTGAGAAATTTATAAAACAGTTGAAGAGCTGAATGGATGAATGTTTTAAGTGACATTACATTGAAAACCATTTTCCTCTCAGATAGACCCTGTCCTAAGATAATAAAAATTGGGAAATTTATAAAACAGTTGAAGAGCTGAATGGATGAATGTTTTAAGTGACATTACATTGAAAACCATTTTCCTCTCAGATAGACCCTGTCCTAAGATAATAAAAATTGGGAAATTTATAAAACAGTTGAAGAGCTGAATGGATGAATGTTTTAAGTGACATTACATTGAAAACCATTTTCCTCTCAGATAGACCCTGTCCTAAGATAATAAAAATTGGGAAATTTATAAAACAGTTGAAGAGCTGAATGGATGAATGTTTTAAGTGACATTACATTGAAAACCATTTTCCTCTCAGATAGACCCTGTCCTAAGATAATAAAAATTGGGAAATTTATAAAACAGTTGAAGAGCTGAATGGATGAATGTTTTAAGTGACATTACATTGAAAACCATTTTCCTCTCAGATAGACCCTGTCCTAAGATAATAAAAATTGGGAAATTTATAAAACAGTTGAAGAGCTGAATGGATGAATGTTTTAAGTGACATTACATTGAAAACCATTTTCCTCTCAGATAGACCCTGTCCTAAGATAATAAAAATTGGGAAATTTATAAAACAGTTGAAGAGCTGAATGGATGAATGTTTTAAGTGACATTACATTGAAAACCATTTTCCTCTCAGATAGACCCTGTCCTAAGATAATAAAAATTGGGAAATTTATAAAACAGTTGAAGAGCTGAATGGATGAATGTTTTAAGTGACATTACATTGAAAACCATTTTCCTCTCAGATAGACCCTGTCCTAAGATAATAAAAATTGGGAAATTTATAAAACAGTTGAAGAGCTGAATGGATGAATGTTTTAAGTGACATTACATTGAAAACCATTTTCCTCTCAGATAGACCCTGTCCTAAGATAATAAAAATTGGGAAATTTATAAAACAGTTGAAGAGCTGAATGGATGAATGTTTTAAGTGACATTACATTGAAAACCATTTTCCTCTCAGATAGACCCTGTCCTAAGATAATAAAAATTGAGAAATTTATAAAACAGTTAAAGAACTGAGTGGATGAATGTTTTAAGTGACATTTCATCGAAAGACATTTTCCTTAAAGACAGACCCAGTTGTAAGATAATAGTGTAAAAAAAAAATTGTTAACTGTCGGATTTCTACCTCTTAATTTGTTAGATGAATCGTGCAAATTATTGGGATTTCTATTATTTTCCACTTAATTAATGAGCAAAAAATTAAAAAGACAGACTTTTAAAATTATTTTACTACCTTTAATACTTTACAAAAATATATTGCTTATTATCTACTCATTCAAAAAGTAACATTTAATTAATCATAAAAATAATATAAGATTACACTAAGAATAATTGTGTGCTCTCAGCTAGGTCTTTGTTTCTCTAAAAGGCCACCAAAAAGCCAAAAGCATTATTTCAGAAGACATCGACATCATTTTAGCTTTTGTTTTAAAAAGCCAGAGGGCATTCTTTGGCTTCCAAATAATCCCTGCTCTTCTGATTGTGTCGGTTGAGGATTTGTAGTGGGGTTGCCGAGTTTACTTTTACTTCCCCCACAACCCCACTTTCAATCTTTTTTTTATCCTTGCTGCGAATATATATCCTTCATTTATATCGCCAAATTCTAGCCGTTTGAAGGTGCATGGAAACTATTATTATTCACAATGCTGCAACAGTATTATAATAACAACTCTTTCGTAACAATATGTTGATATTAGTGGTATAGGACACAGTCCAAGACATTATTGTTATATTATATGTATTTTTTTACTACTAAATCGTTAGTATAGATGAACGCAAAATAATTACAGCATTTAAGTTCATGTACATTGTCTAATAATTAAAGAAAAAAAATTAAGTTATTTCACAGCTATAAATTTAATTAGTAGTTTGCTACGGTAGTATATTTTTAAACAATATAAATTTCATTGATGGATTCCGAAACTAGAATATAATCGGTTGAATCCCCTCCTCCAAAAAAACGCCTTTTTAAGTTTTTTTATTTCTTGGAAACCCATTCAACCGACTTAGCTATTGAAAATTATTTTACAAATTACAGTGAAACCTTCAGGAAAGACCACCTCTATGTAGCGACCTCCTCTATTCATGAGCATTTTTGGAAAACACGGAATTTTTTCCATAGAATGAGCGTTGAAGAAAACCTTTAGGAGAGACCCCATCCTAACCTCTCCCAACAACTGGTCAAACCTTTGCACCAAATGATGAAAAGGTCAAATAAGAAAACATGAAAAAATATCAAAACATTGTTAACGAAAAAAATAAGTAGATTAAAGTGTATTCAAAATATTTGTGTCTTATTCAGAGAGCTCTTTTTGATGACCTCTGAAAGAGGTCTACAACCTCATGTAACAGTCAAAGTGCACTAAAAACGGCCTATTATTTTATTTTTAGATTGATTAAGTTGAATTACAATGATTAACCCCTTAATGCACAGTTTTTTTTTAAAAAAAAAGTGTCCAAAAAATCAATTTTTTTCTTTAATGTAAAAAAACACACTTTAGAACATTGTCTTTTCTTTTGGTGGGCAATTTTAATATACTGCTCTTTTGTTCCATGGAAAAAGGCTATATTCAGAGATGCCAACTGCTCCGGACATGCCAAAATAATTTAAAAAACGGTTAGTAACTACAAGGCAAATTTTGAAAATATTTGACTATTTTTGCTTGCTTTTTAAAAGGTATTACATGACATAAATACTATAAAGTGGTGAATTATATAAGCCTACGTAAGAAATAGTGGTGGATAAAGATCAACTAAATTGAACTTATTAAACCAAGAATCACAATTGATAAACTACCACTTTAAAATATATATTTGATGTCCGGAGCAAGTTGGCATCTCTGTATATTTTATTCTTGAATAAATAAGTGTTATAGTTTACAATCCTATGTAAATGATAAATATCAATAAAACGATTTTTTTTCCTTAGCTTTCACATTGTTATTTTCAATCCTCGATTATATTCGAGTGTGAAAAATTATAGCAGCATAAAATACAACGCCGCTCGAATTATCTCGAGTGTGCACAGTTAGGCCTGTTTAGTGCGCTCGAATTAACTCGAGCGCACAAGTTAAAGGGTTATGTTGAAAGTTAAATTAGAAAAAAAAAGTTATTTTAGAAAAAAGAACTAAACCATCTGAAACAAAACAAAACCTCTTCTAATTTCTTAAAACTAGCTAATTTTTGTGATATAAAATTAAATGCAAACTTAAACAAAAAACATAATTGTTTATTTTTTTAGAGTAGTTCTATTATTCATAATGGGTAAATTTATTTTTACTCTTAATTATATCAGTAGGGATCATTTTTATGGACGCTAAATTTTATTCATCGACCCCGGCTTTCATAACTACAACACAAATGGCATTTCTGCACCAAGGAAATAACACTCACTAAAAATAAAAAGTTTTGCCAAAAATCATTTACTTTCGATAACATTTTGAAGTCAAGGGTGTAACCCCTAAGAACGACCAACCTCCATTAACGACCATTTGCTATGGAACAGAAATTTCACTGTATTACTATTAAAAATTATATTATTAAAAAAAGTTTTTATCTGAAATGCAATACAATAGATATTGCTTATTTATCAATACAAAATGTTTTCAATGAGTGATAATTTATATAATTAAAAAATGTGTACAAATTATTTTCTGCCTGAAAATATTTTTGGTTCAATAGTTTCATAGATGGGGACAAAAAATCTTTGATTCGTGCAGTTGGTTCTAGAAATATGTATAAAAATACTAAAAGTAACTAAGAGAATCAAACTTTTCTCTGCTGTTTTAATTACTATTTGGACTAAATTTTCCAAATTTGGATATTTAAGATCAAATATCCATCGAAACAAAAAGGATGGTTTTCAAAGACAAAATATTTTTGTGTGCGATTTCGTGATTAATTCTTTAGTAGTACTAATTAATTATCCTATTTAAAACGTGTCTTTCACATTGAGCTAATCCATTGTCCTTTGAGCTAGAAAAATCCGATCATTGAATAAAAAGTTCTCTAGGCAGATTTTTCTTCATCACTGACTGTAACTATCTAAGTGACAAAATACTTTTTTTTCTTTTTGCAACATTTCACTTTAAGAAGAAGTTATAATAATAAGGAGAAAGCAATTAAAAAAAGAAATGAAAAATTATCCACAAGTAAATGAAATAGCATAGTCATAATCATCCAATATGTGGTGTGTGAAACATCAGTAATATTCAACTAATAATTTGATTCTATCCTTTATCAGTCCCTCCGTAAATGGAATATGAGCACTTTCAATTATGATACTTGTTTTCCCTAGGACAAAATCTAGTAAATTTGTGCCTTAAAATCATTATAAAACCTGAGCTGCTATTAAAGAATAGTTTTTAATTAAAAAAAATTACCCAGAAAAATTTTAGGCGTAGTTAAGAGATGACAAGCAACTTCAGGGACTTGGCTATCTTGGTTTTTTATACGTAAAAGATAATTCTCATTCACCCTAAGATAGATTTCGAATGATAGCAAGCAAATTCCACTTTTCTTTATTGTAAGTATTTGTTTGGTTCTTTATATTTTTGGCTTAGCCCACCGAACAGTGTAGGGTTCAGAAAACTGGCTTTGCATCAGGAAAGTTTTGGGTTTGAATCCCGGGCAAGGTATGGATGTTGTTTCATTCTCGGTACTATCTGTCCTTACTGTGGGAGCAACGTTGGCCCACCTAATATGGTGCCCCCTCAAAAAGAGTGACCAACAAATCTGCCCTGTAAATGCCTGAATTGACGAAATATTAACACAGGTGGGCATTGGAAAAAGAAAATAGAATAAAAATAAAAAAATAAAAAAAAATACATAAAAAAATTTGGTTTCTCATACGATGCAGATAAAATAAATTAATTGTCCCATATATTTTAAGAATGAACTGAGTCTATGGTTAAACCTGCTTATTACAGTACCTAATTAAATAATTATTTTCGTCTCTTAAATAAATTTTTGAACATAGTTGCATAGTATAAACCTAGTTGTATGTGCGTTATAGCCCCATCAGGTCTTCACCAAAAATTAACTTACCTTTTTTTACCAATATTTTGTGAACTATTGAGACTCACTCCAAAATTAATAATAATAATAAGCTGAACGTGGAAAAAAATTATAAAAATTTAATTAAAGATGCCACCATAACACATTTAGCGCAAATATATTTTCCTGTGTTATAGAAAAGAACACAATTATTGGGAAACACATACATTATTGGGAAAAAGTCTACCCTTACCGTACCTTTTGCTAATTCTTAATATTTTTCTTAATATTAATTAAGGTGAATATAGGATTTTTACATATCTAACTCTTTTAGGTTGTTTTTCGGAGGTATTGTTGTCGCGTGAAATGCTTTTTTGTGAATAGTATGTAATTTTCATAACTTCTGTGATTTTTCAACAGTTACTCATGAGTATTAGGTCAAGTTCAATCCTTCTTTAGCCAGCTTCCTCTATGTTTATTCTGAAAATGGTGCATAATGTTAATGTATAGAAAAGCCACAGTTTTATGAAAATGATGTGGTCTAATTTTTTAATATTAAAACTTACTCAAATGCTGCATTATCAGGTCTCATAAAAATGTGCAAAAAATAAGAACAAGGCATTGATTTTGGTAATTTTAATCTAAGTGAGAAATTGTCGCCAAATTGGTAACTTTTAAAAGAGTAATTTCTTTAAATATTTCCGTTATTTGTCCGTTCCAAACCCCAAACAATTCTTTTCGACAAAATGGCATTCATAGTTTAAAATTATCACTTGCTTTTAGTGTTAAGTACGTAAACTATGGCTTTTTTATTTTCCTCTGCGCAAGACCTTCGAAAAGCCATGTGAAACATGTCATTTCGAATGATATAATGTTGCGATTTTTCGCCAAAATCAGCTACCCACAATATGACGGGACTTCAAGGGTAACAAAGCGTTGATCCCAAATCCCACAGCTAAGCCCCAACATCCACAACCTGGGAGATTTTTCGTCCTCTAAGAATAGCAAAAAGATCAGGGATGAATTAAACATCGCTTTGGAAAGGGCTCTTAAAATCGCGTATATTTGGATAACCAGTCCCCCCCCCCCTTTCCGAGTATTTAAAATATTCTCTTTAAAAAAAAAATGCTATTTTTATACGTGAGTTCATTTTCAATAAATTAAACTCGCATTTTAGAAAAATATTAAGCCACAAGTTTGACATTTTTTAAAAGCATGTGTAATTAAATTTTTAAACTACGCAATTAAAAATTTATCGAAGATTTATTATTATTTAAAAATTTATTTATCATCAGATTGATATTAATACATAAACGCAGACAGAAACTATATATTCAAAATGCGGCTTGCTTTAGTATATATGTTTTATGAAATTTAGTTTCATCACAATGGATTACTCTCGACATTGTGTGGCTCAAATTTAAAGTTAATGTTAAACAAATGATCTCAATAAAAAATATACGAATTGAAAATAACCATCGACATGTTTCAAGTTCCTCAAATATAGCACGCATTTTCAAGACTCGCCTTGTATAAAATTGCGATGGCATGTCTTCGGATCATTCTCAGGGATGCTTTCCAAACCGTCGCTAATAGCTCGTTGTGCAGTTCTAGTGCGACGTACCTACCTACGTATCCAAGACTTGCCAGACGTGAATGAGAAGAAACAAAAGTGTTTTGAAATATAAAATATTAAGTAGTCAACGAAAAATGGTAAAATAAAGATGAGAAACAAAACTTGAAAAACCACAGTAGCCGAGAGATTAAAAATATGAGAAGCAGAACAAGAATAACCACAGTGGCCGAGAAGGGTAAATCAGGGTAAAATGTATTTCCATACGCTACGGCGAAATGGTGTCGTTAATAAAGGAATCAGCATTCATGTGAATAAGTTATACTGTTCTTGATAGGTTATTCTTGATTCTAAACTTTAAGTAAATGGTTGAGAATCAAGAACAGCAACAGCGATGCATTGCAATATTATTCAAAATAAATGTTTTTGAAAAAGTAAGAGTTTTTTTCAATTAGTATTTCAGATGCATTCTAATAAATAAAATTATAAACAATATCGAAGAACATGATTCCGATTCAAACAGGAAAATTCTGTCTTTAGTATTTCCAATTAATTTTATAATTTTTGCTACACTATCGGTAACTTACAATCTCTAAGCTACGTCTGCAGTTATAAAAAGTTTAATAATGATTAAAATTTAAAATATGCTTATAGTTTCATAACTTTCATTTTGAATGCAATAAGATAAGAAATAAAGTAGATTAGAATATATTACTAAATTAATTCATTCTTCCATTACGTTGTTATGTTTGTGTACAGAATGCTAATATGCAATGCATTTTACAAACTAAAGGTTATTTATTTCAGATTTTATTTTTAAATATGCTCATGACTCATTTGTACACATAATCTGAACATCAAATGTATTTTACTAAAAAGTGAAATTTAATGCAAAATACCGTTTTAATTAAATAATTGTTATCTTGTTGTCCTTAAAATATTATTTACAAACAAATGACATTTAATGTTGACTTTTACTTATAACTATATCATCGCTGTCAAGTATTCACATCAAAAATTCTTTATACAAAACCAGTTCATTAAATATGTTTCAAAAACAAACGATATTTAATACCAATTTTTATTATTTATTATATTATTAATTATATTATTTTTATCAAGTTGTCACACGAGACATCACGTATGCAAAATATGAATATAAATTGTATAGTTTAATAACAAAGAACATTTAATGCCGCCATTAATTGTGAATTATATCATTGTTAGCAAGTTTTTTCTTGAAACATTGTGTATGCAAAACCTGGATATCAAATGCGTTTTACACACTAATGACATTTAATACTTTATTCTTAACTATATCATTGTTATCAAGTAATCACATGAAAAATGCATTCAAAATCTGGATATCAAATATATTTCACAAACAAATAACATTTAATATCAATTTTCATTCTTCATGTTATCAAGTTGTTATCAAGTTGTTATCAAGTTATCAAGTTATCATTGTTATCAAGTTGTCACATGAAACACTATTTATACAATATCCGTGCATTAAATGTGTGTTAAAAAATGATATTTAATGTCTCCTTTTTGTTTTTAATTGTATCATTGCCAATAAGTTTTCCATTAAACATTAAGTATGCAAAACCTGGATATGAAATGCATTTTACAAAAAAAATGACCTTTAATGCATCCTTTTATTCTTAATTATATCATTGTTATCAAGTAGTCACATGAAACATGCATACAAAATCTGAATATCAAATATATTTTACAAACAAACGACATTTAATGCCAATTTTCATTCTTAATTACATCATTGTTATCAAGTTGTCACATGAACCATGTATACAAACCTGGAACATGAACCTGGAATACAAATGTAACACAAACAATCGACTGCATCAGTTACAGTTTCTCTTTCATGTCCTGTCACTGCAAAATAGCGAAGTTAAATATTAAAATAAGAAAAATGATAATAAATAAAAAAAGTGAATTCTGTTTGACGGAAGGTCGCGTGCTTCGAACACTTATGCCAATGTTTGGGGTGACCACACCGCGGAGAAATGCGCCCAATGAGATTTGTCTTTCTCCACCTGAAAGGACGTTGTTATTGCTCGCATGCTTGAAAATCGTTTATGTCGCGAAAACAAAGACACAGACCACGCCTATCAAGTTTAACATATCATTAGACTATCTTCTAATAAACTGTCCTTAACCAAAAAAACTCATTCACTGGGATTGCGAAACTGCAATCACTCATGACGCACGCTATGTTTAGTATTATTTAATCCAGGATAACGTCATCTAGATCTTCTTGACCTTCAACAATAAAAGATTTGGTAATATTCTCCCATCCCCTCTCCTATTCATTTATTTTATCGTTGAACTGTCTAGATTTTTGTTTTGTTGTATTTCAGACACTTTCTTTTTTCTGACATTACGAAATTTGTGAAAACGCTGTTAGTTCATGTGATGTTGGTTGAGCTGCATCATTTCTTGAAAAGTTTATTGGTGTTGCAGTTGATGGAATTAAAAGGAACATAGGACGGTTCAAACCAAAAAGTGAAATTTTTGTTCAATTATTTCGAAATTTTTAACTGAATTTCGGTGGCATCATTAGAAGTCTGTGTACAGAATTTAGAGAAGAAAAAAATAATTGGTTTTAAAGTTGTAGCTAAAATTATATTTTTTAATTGTTAAAATTGAAATGTTCCTTACGAAGGAGTTTTAATTTTATAAATTTCTGTATTGTTTCTGTATTTAGTATTAGTAACCATATAAACTAACTACGTACTTCTGGATTAAATTTTAATTTTTTTCACAGAAAAATTACTTGTTAATTTTTAAAATTACCTGTAAAAATTAGAGTTTTAATTACATTGATTTAAATATTTAGAAATTAAATCGAGATATTGAGTTAATCAAATATACTTAAAATTAAATAAAATATATAAAAAAAAAATATCAAAATAAAGTTTTATTACAAAAAAGAAATTGAAAAGTTGCAGCTGAAAAAAGATTTTTTTAATGTTGATATTGAAAAAATTTTCTCGAAAAGGAGTTTTAATTTTTTTTTCTTAAATTTTTACCCAAAATTTTAAGTATTATTGATATATTAAGTAGTATTGGTAAGTAGTATTGATATCCATGTAAACTAATTACGCACTTTTCTAAGTAATATTTAAATTTTTTCTTCTCGAAACACTTCCTGAAATAATACGCTTTAAATATATTTATTCAACTAATCAAGATATTGAATCAATCAAACACACTTAATTAAACAAGACACATCAAAGAGTTTCTAAATAAAGTTTTATTACAGTTAAAAGGCAATCAATGAGCAAGAAACAAATTTTTTGAAGTTCCATTATTAAAAAAAAAGCAATTCTTTCAACAAGAACTACATGTAGATGCATGGATGTTTATTAATAGAAACTATTATAATTCTTTAACCGAGGCGCAGATTTGAAAACAGTTTATTTAATATTCTTAAGAAACATGTGAATTTTTATATATATATATATATAATATATATATATCTCAAAAGTCATTAAATTTTCTTGACCAAATAAGCAATATTATTGCAGGTAATATGTTCATTAGATGTGAAAAATAAGTGCATTTTTTTTGAAAAGGAGCTATTAGTTTGTTTACATCAATTATTATGATATATTAGTTAATCATAATAAAATATAATAACTTTAATATAATAATATAATAAATTTTATTAAAATATAATAAAATATTTTAACGTCTGTAATGAAAATGACATTTTAAGTATTTTTCGTATTAACACTCTACTAAAAATCCATTCCTATTCAAGCTAATACACGAATAAGAATTTCGTTCATTTAAAAAAAATACTTGATAAAAAATTTTTATTAATATCCAGATTAATATTTTATAAGGTTTTCCTTTCATAAGGTAATAATTATATTTTAATCATTGTAAATAAATAAATACAGCTCTACGATAAATAATAAGGAATAATAATAAGGATAATACGATAAATAATTTCTATCACTAAATATTTTTACATTTTTTCCCGATACTTTTTTGAGTCCTTGTATCTCTAGAGTGCAAAAACATTTCGTTTAAAAAACAAGCAACCTTTTTGTAATATATTTGAACTAATTCTTTCAAGCAATTGTTATTTTGTCTATTTTGCAAGATAACTACAGTTTTATACTTAAAAATGTATTTAGTTTACCTCAATACCAAAAATGTAGGCAATTATGCATCAAAATTTTGCAGAATGTAGAAAATTTTGTTGAACTATCAAAATACCATTCTTATTAACAAGCTTGAAAGACAAACATGACAAAATAAACATTAGGCTGTCACGCCAATCATATTATTATTATTATTATTATTATTATTGCTATTGTAATACAATCACGCACTTTTTTTTCTGTAAATAAAGTTCAGGTGAAACAAGCTGCTTAATTTTAAAATTTCACACGCAAAATATACGTTATTTATTGTTAATAAAAGTAAATTTCCTTTTCCTTTACTATGAAGAAAAACTTTATTATCACTTTACCTTTTAGATCACGTGATTCTTTCTAATGCTCCAGCGATCATTCAATGAGGCTACAATGTAACAAAATTTGATGTATTGTTGTCATCATTTTTGATGCTGAGGTAAACTAGATACATTTTTAAGTACAGAACCTAAGTTTTCGTGCAAAAATGTGCATATAGTCAACATTGTAAAGATTGTTTGAAAGAGTTAATGCGATTTTAATACTAAAAATGTGATTGTTTTTTAAACAAAATTTTTTTTCTTTAGTAATAAGGGCATAAATTGATCCTGAAGCGTATAAAAATATGCGATTTCGTCAAATAAACAAAAAAAAAACGAATAAATAAATAAATGAAACTGTAACATTGAAAAAAAAGTTTATAAAAAATGTAACTACTTACACTATAAAAAATTTTAGATTATCTCATCACCGAAAAGGGTGACTATATACACCAAAATTTGTTGCAATGTTTATGAAAACTGAATTTAAAGAACGTTTTTTTCTTTTTTTTTTTTTTTTTTTTTTTTCTATATGTGTGTAAACTTTTTACATAATTATACAAAATGGGAAAAAACAAATTTAATACAGAATCTTAGCTTTGTTTATTTGTTATTTTATTCCTGTCCTTAATTTGTTAAAATTAATGGAAAAATGAACAACAAACTCCTTTATCATTAAATTGCCGTATCAATTGTTGTGAATCAGTAAAAATTCAGAAAGTATGTATCTTAAAAGAGATGAAACTTTGCATCTAACTTATATTGCATGATTTGAGGTATAAAAAAAAGGGGAAATTTGAATTTTCTTCTTTATAAAACCCTGAACAACTTTGAGAAATTTCATCACAAATATATAGTGCCCTCAAAATATAACGCTTTTACGCGATATCATAAATCCAACAACACAAATAAATATCCACTCAAAAAAATGGAATCCGCAAACACCTGTTCAGCATTTTGCATACAGTCATCGTTTCTGGATAAGGGAACCAATGTCGAATGTTGGTGTTTCATTGTTATGCCAAACGATTTAAATTTGCACATTCCCCTCCACCCACCTTTTTCCTGTACTACTACTTCTACCCCCGCACGCACTGTAGTAATCCTAGTTTAGAAGAAAGTAAAGGGAATGGTGGTTGAGGGGTAGAGTAGGAATACTGAATATGTTTATCAAAACAGAAAAGAAAAAAAAGAACTTTCCATACTTGACGTAAAGAAAGAAAGTGGTTTAGAAAAAAAAAACAGAAAAGAAAATGCTTCGGAGTGAGGGGGGGGGGGCTTTTTAAAATGTATGAACATTTTATCGAATGGCCTTTTTTGAAGAAAGGGGGGTTAAAATGAGAGAGTAAATTTATATTCACGAGATGGTTTTCACTCCCTGTTTTGTAAATGAGGGCCAGGGCGAGTTGAAAAATCTCTCATAGCCGGGCATTCAGAAGGGAGGGCAGGGGGGGGGGTAATTCATTCATCTCGAAGTTGCTTAACAAGAGTGTGGGGCAGCGAATCATCCATATTAAGTTGATAATTATCCAAAGGCAGCAACGGAGAAAAGAGAAGAAGCGATGGTAAGGAGGTCTCCCCATTTCGAATGCAGATGCACCAACTTACTTTCCATATAATTACAAATGAATGCAAGAAAAGCGAAGCGCCCCGCCAACCGACGAGGCAAACGGCCTCGCCCTGCCGTCTGCGGAGGATGGGGCTGCCGAATGGATCCTCTCTACCCTCTGCAACCTCCCAATGCCCGGGCATCGGGAATATGCCGTTCATCTCCCCTCATTCATCGGCCAACTGATTTCTGCCATTTCGTCGGTCAACTGTCGCGGAAAGTTCTTTCATTTTTATGACTTGTTTAGGTAGGTTAGATAGTTCTGATTTGTTTTTGCAACATTCGATAGTATTTTTTTATTTTTATTAAGGCTACAGTGGACGTTCAAAAAAAATTTTTTTAGTTTTTATGCTACACTAAAACTTTTTTTATAACTTATGTATTCTATCAAGATATGCCCTTGCAAAAATTTTTGTAAAAAATATTTGGACCATTTTTGAGAAATTTAAAATTTTTTAAAAAAAATTTCATCAATTTTAAAATGCTCCCAGCGGCTTAAATTAAAATTTTTATTTTTTTTTTTTTAATATTCTTTCTTTAGAGATAAATGCTAAAAGCTTTATGCATTATATAAGAATTTTCCTAAATTTATTTTAAATTTATGACCAAAAAACAAATTTTATGTAGATTTTTGTTTCAAAATAAAGGTCGTTAGGTACATGAAACCCGATAACTCTTTTATTACTTGTTATAAAACAGAAAAAAATGCATAAACTTAATCTAATATACATATAAATAACTAGAAAAAAATTTCATCTCAATAGGATGAAAACAAAGTCGACTGGAACATTTTGAATACGTGAAACATAACAAAATTTCAATTTTGAGAAAAACAGCTTTTTGTGTAAGAAAAGGGGCGTGGCTTCATAATGTGAAAACGAAACTACCCTATAACTTCTCAAAAAATGACGAAATTAAAAAAAAAAAAATTCAGTTGAAAAAGCAATGAAACAAGTGTCTAAATATGTCCACAAAAAAAACCCGAAATTTTTATCAATTTTTGGCAATATAAAGGTCCACTGTAGCCTTAAGTCGTTGTCATTTGCATGTTTCGAACTTAGATGAGAGCACGTTCGTAAATGGTGTGTTTTATGTGGTTTAAGCATTGTTTGGTTTTCGAGTATTTTTAGATTTGTTGGTTTAGTTTAAATCAGATTTGTTTGTTTAGGTTAAATAGATCTTATTTGTTTTGGAAGCATTTGATGATTTTTACTAGGTTATAATTTAAGTGTTTTGACTTCGGTATGATTACACGTTCGTAAATAATTCATTTTATAAGGTTATAGCATGTCTTGTTTTTCAACAGATTTGCAGATACTGCTTAGTTTAAACAGATCTTATTTGTTTAGGGCACATTTGATGTTTTTTTTTTTTTTTTTATGGGACTATTACAAATTAAATGTTTTGAGCGAGCTCGGTATGATTACACGTTCGTAAAAATAAAGAATCCATTTTATATGGTTAAAGCATGACGTGTTTTTCAACAGATTTGTAGATATGTACTATTTAGGTTAAATAGATCTTATTTGTTTTGGGAATATTTGATGTTTTTATTTTATTAGATCGGTACAACACGTTCATGAAGGATTAATTTTATATCGTTGAAACATTGTATGGTCTCGAGTATTTTCAAATTCGCAGATATTTTTTAAATTAATTAAATGAATCTCATTTATAACAAAACATTCGATACGTTTTTTTTGGGGGGGGGCATTGCACTTGGAATGTTTTAGATGTTACGTGTCTGTAAATGATTCATTTAATATAGTTTAAACATTATGTGGCTGTTGAGTTTTTACAGTTCTCTTTCTATTATAAGCAAATAATTTTGTTAAAAAATATGCTCTTTTCATAGTATTTGAATAAAAACATTATAAGCATTCCGGAAAATTAGTTTCAGGGTATAAGAAATTCTCTGTTTTTTTTTTTTTTTTATTTATTTATTTTTTTTTTAAATATTTGTAGTGAGTGTTATGTGTTTAACGCTTTTTTGCACCGCATGGTTAAATTCATTCTTCGTTTCAGCAAAAAAAAAATTTTTTCACTACATAATTAAATGAGTTTTGGTAGAAAACAGAGATAAAACAATAGATAATATGTATATTAAATATACTGAAATCGCTTCAATAAGAAAATTACAAATGTTCTAATTTAAATTTAGTTATCCAAATTTTAAATCTATAATAAGGCTTCAATCTAAAACGTATCATGAGTTTCATGCATACTTATTGAGTTAAATAAAGTTATCAATTACATTACAAGATTTAATAGGAAATACCAGATAACAGTTTGTAATTTTTCAAAACAGAAAGCAATTATGTCAATTTTATAAAGAAAGCTTCTTGAAAAATAGTAGTTTAAGGTATCATTTAAAATAAATCGTACATTAATAGTTTAATGTATAAAATTACAGTTTTTAGTAAAAAATAAAAGTGCAAATATCAATTTTTTTTTAAATTTTTAAAATATTTTATTTTAATAATTTTTCTTCTTCTCTTTTCATTAATCTTTATTATTTTCCATTATTTCATGAGTTCTATATACTTACAGCTTATGCGCAATAAATAAAACTTAGTAATTTTCATTTTCTTCGTTTTTCTCTTTTTTCTTTTTATCCTTTTTGTCTTTGTTGTGCTCTATTTATCTTATATTATCATAACAAAATATTTATTCAAAAATACTTATCGTTTTACAATAAATAATGTTAAATAATATAAAAGCCCGAGTAATTAATTTTAGAATAAAATTCTAAATTTTAAAATTATTATATTAATTTATAGAAATATGCATTTTCTGATACAATCCTCACAAAAAATGTCTTATGTCAGAACTCAGGACTGATAATTACCAGAAAAGAGAAAACACTGGTAGCAAAAGCATTTCATTTTTAGCTCGCTTTTGAGAGCAGTAAAACTGTAATAGCCAAGGATTAGAAACAGTTATAAAATAACATACAAAATGCTTTTCATCTCAAAAGATTTTACTCCTCTCGAAAAATAAGATCAAAATAGCATGGTTTTACTTCCAATTTTTACTCTTTTGCCGAGCAATTCTCAGTACTTTAACGAACAACCAGAATCGTCTATGTTATTCAAGGAAATGTTGTTCAAAGAATATTTTACTATTTAAAATAAATTTTAAGAAATATATTTTTAGAATACGATTACTCACAAAGAAAATAATACGGTCAAAACTTCTAAAATGTTCCGTGTTTCTCTATAAAATCAGCGAAATAAATAAATAAAATTAAAAAAATAAATAAAAAATCGGTAGTTTTTACCGAAGCGCTTTGGTAATGATTTTGGTAAAATTAACAGTAAAATAGAGTTTTATAATATATAATAAAATTTGGTAAATTTATCATGATAACTATGAGCATGGCGTAAGAAACATTTATTCGGTTAAATTTGCTTTTTAGTTTTGCAAATGTGTAGTAATGAGAAATATAATTTTGAAAACCAGAATTTTCGATACAGCGTTGTCATTATGAATGGAAAAATTGGCAAATGAATGGTTTAAATACCGTATATTTTGTTTTTATTTACCGATTATTTTTTTTTTACCAGAAATATCATTAACATACAGTACGGTAATTTTTTCCGGAATTTTTTTTTCTTGGGCAAATTCTGAGATCTTATAACTAGACGAAACTTCACAAAAATGCGTCAAAATTTTAAAATCCTAATATTTTCATTTATGATGATTTATTATTCAATTAAATACCTTAATTATCACAATCATAGTCGGAGTTTGGTTGCACTGAGAAATCACGTGCTTATTTTAATATTTATGAAAAATGCCATAAATGTATTTCTATCATGTCTAGACGAAGAAATCTTACAAACAAAGACCTAGTTGAAGGGTTAACAATTATTTCCTTCATTATTACCATTTCGGTTATAAATTTCGTACGTTTATTAATACAGAAAGAGGAAGACTTAGGATGCTTACAAATTGCTGAATAATGAAAAAAAAGGAGCAAAGAAAGAAACTCGACGTAATAGATGATTATTAATTTTTACCGTTTTATTTATTTATTTTTTATTTTATTTGCTAATTATTATATATTAACGAAACCAGGTACGAAAGATAATTTATCTTTGATTTCCGACTACTGATAATTATTAATGATCGATAAACATTAAGAACATTATCTACGAATTGGCCAAGGCCATTGTCATAGAATATCCCATTTAAGAATTCAAAAAAACATTTCTCCTCCCAAAAGAATATCACAATTCCTATAATGTTATCTTGTAAATGTAACATTCGAATAGCATATGAAACAGAATTTTGATTTTTTTTCTAACCCTCCAAATGAATATTATACTTAATCCTTTGGTAACTAACTAAAAGATAAAGAAAAAGTAATCGAGTAAAAGTATTTTTTATAATTACATCTGAAAACGTTTATTTTGCCGTTTATTTATTATTTTGAAGTTTTTGGTTATAATTAGATAGACAAGTTCAGGAGATCGGGAAATTCTGTTAAAGAATTTATAGTGGGTTCTAGTATAATCCCCTTATTATTTAATAATAATCATTAAACATACTAAAAGTTTAACAAGATTTTTATTTATTTATTTATTTTCTTTTTTTTGCAGATTATATTAGAATTTCTATTTTCTGGAGAAAATGCTCTATAAACAGATTTACAAAGTGCTGGTAGAAACATACTGACCATGTTTTTGAAACTTTTCAATAATCGTTTCAGGAAAGTCGCACTTCTACGATTCGGAAAGAAATTAGAAACGTTTCTGGGACTCCTTGAAATGTTTTTGATATAAGGTTAAAAAATTATATTCGTTACGTTTTGAAAATCCTTTGTATTGTATGGGAACGTTTGAAGTAATTATAGCATATCAAGTTGGATGTATCTTTTCCGATTGTAGTGATTTTCTGATAGTCCTTTTTTAGTTTTATTGGACAAAACTACACGTAATCAAACTGCACAAAAACGCAGTTATAAGCATTAATATTTTAACTAATAAATAAGTAATAGCCATTATTTATTTAATCCGGATTTTACCGATGCCACGAGACGTTTTTTATCTCGCCATGCTCAGTTCCAATCAGTTCGAATTCTTCGTCGGTTAGGGAAGATGTATTTTTAGATTTCCTTTTTGTCGGGATTAAATCGTATTCATGGATCGTGTTGCAACCATGTATCTTATAAAGTGAAAAATGCCTTTTAGCAATTTTTTTTAATAGCTAATTCTTCATTTTGGTATTCCAAGTCAAGTAAAATGCATTTAAAATGATATGATTTAAAAACACAGCTTCTTTTTGAACAAAACTTGTTTTGCCAGACAAATTAGGAGACTATAAACTACCATAATTTATTTTACTACTCATTTTCGAGTTGAAAGCTTAATCAAAAGTGTCTTTAAACTAGTTTGACAAGAAATGTTTCCGAGAAGTAACCGACTAATTTCATACTTTCCAACCTATGTATCAACTAAATTTCATATTTTCGTTTATTTATTTATTGTATTTTCGACCTCTTACTAAATTCCGATGCACGATTTTTTTCTTGGGCTGCGAAAGTATTTCTTGTTAGGAAGAGGAATTTGAATTTAAAAAAAAAAAAAAAACAAATATTATAATGATAAAAATATATCACTGAACTACAGCTAACTTAGAATGTTTTAAGGTGAAAATTTTAAAAAGAATTTTTTCTCAATTAACAGGGTTTTATTAGAGCCCCAATAAGGGGGTGCATGAACAATTTTTCAAAAATGCGATTAAAAATAGCAGTAAATTTAAGTATTTGATTCACTTTGGTCCTTATTCAGCATACTATTAAAAATTACTTTATTTCGTGAAGGCGTAAAACTAAAATCGGAAAAGGCTTTGATTAATAATTGAAGAACTTACAGGAAAAAAGATTTCAAGAAATATTTTTGAATAAAAAGAGAGAGATTGGGGAAAGATAACATTCAATTATGTAACATTTATTGATTGATGATAGTTGATAAACAATTGAGGATACTTTTGCTTCTCTTAAGTTTCTAACCAAAAAAATTAATGCGCTAATAATAAAATTATTTTGCTCTAATTTTGAAGGAAATAAAAATTTAATGAAATATAATTTCACGAAAGGATCAAAAGTACGATTGGGAATTTAACTGCTAAGCAATTGGGTGGGAGAGTGGAAAAAAAAAAAGAAACAATTAGAGGAGAGAGTTTTCTAGTTGATACGAAATAAGATTAATGATATCTTAAGACAATATTTTTCAAAATACTCGTACAATAACACACAGATCAATTTCAATAAAATATTTCCTTTCTTTTCTTTCAAATATTTTTTGTGTCTTATTCTTAACTTCAATACCATTGTCTTGAGATAATAGATAAAGAAGAGTTTCAACTTGGAACATAGAAATTATCATATTTTGCTTTAAAAGTTGTGATTGTTTAAACTTTATTATTATTATTTTTTTCGTTTGCATGATATTAAATTTCATTGTAATCTTATTGTGTTTTGTCAAATCTTTTTTTAAACTTTTATTTTCAAAATTTTCCACTTATTATTTTCGACCATGTAAAGTACTCAATTTAAAATAAGTACAAAACCATTGAACTGAAATTACTAGAAACATACTGATTTAGAAACACTAAAATAATTATAAGGAAAGTTCGCAATCTTTGTTTTCTAGATTATGCATGAAAAAAATATTTAGTACGAGCAAAGAATTTTTAAAATAGAAAACAAAAGAAGGAATTGACATATCTTATTAAAAAATCACTATTTATTTATAAAACAAAACGATACAATACAAAAATATATTTCAATGCAATAAAATATTTCTTTGTAAATTTATACTTTAACAAACCATGCACCTCTTTTATTTTAACCAAGAGAGATAGTTTTATTAATTTCGTTACTTAAAATTTGTGAAGATAAAAGCATTTAATTTTTGTCTGACACCATTGTAAATAAAAAAAATTTCGTTTTCGAACGATTCACACCAAGCACGATAAAAAAAATTTTTTAATAATAACTACGAATTCGCATTTTATCAAAACTGATACAAATCTATTTATAAATTAATTCTTGTTTGAAAAATTTTTTGGTGTCTAAATATCGCTTTTCTAAAAATTGTTTGATTAACAGAATTTGGCTAACAGTTCAGAAATACACAAAAGTTTGCTATTGAACTATTTTTTTTTTTTTTTTTTTTTTTTTGGTCTTGGGTTTGAATCTCGGACAAGGCATGTGTGTTCTTTCATTCTCCGTACTATCTGTCCTTACTATTGGTGCAGCGTTGGCTCACCTGATATGGTGTCCCTGAAAGAGTGGCCAACAAATCTGCCCTACTGATACCTGAATGACAAGTGTCAATCGGGTGGGCACTGTGAAAATTTTTTTTTTTTTGGGGGGGGGGGTAGAAATTCGTATTTATATATTAATCTTTTTTAATTTGTAAATAAAAAATAAATAAAAAATCATAAAAAATGGAAGAACGGCATCCTGAAATTCTGCATCTTGATAACTTAAAATTTGCTCTTTAATTTATCAAAATTTACTTTTTAGTGCATTATTAACACCTAAAATCTATTAATTCTAACAAGTAAAAAAGAAAATTAATTATTTTTTGCGCCCATGCCAAGCTAGCAAAATGTATGTTACATGTATTTTTTTCAGTTTCTTTGATTTTTTTCATCAAAAATATAAGCACATTTTTTCATATTAAAACAACAATATTGACAATTACATGCCAGGAGTCCAATCTTCTCACACAAGTATACCCATTATATCAAACAAGGACCAAAAGGATAGGTGGTCTATTTGGTCCACCATGATTAGTTTAACTTAAGATTGGCATAACGTAGCGGAAAATAAAATTTCTTCTTGATCTTACAGAGTCAAAATTAACATAGATTTGAAATTTTGAAAGATCTAGTAATTTTCTGTCTATAAATTCTAATGCTGCTCAAAAAGGGAAAATCAGTACATTCAAAGAGAGGGTATGAAACCTGGAAGAAATCTTTACGATTTTAAATCCAAGAGTCATTGAAATATTGCTATAGCAAGTTCGTAAGCACATTTTTGGCAATTTTAGACCCCTTTATTCCTTGTTAGAAGAAATAATCTAACCATGCCTGTGTAAGAAAGTTGCAATATCCATTGTTCTTTTCTTTAGGTTTGACTATTACTGTAGTTTAAGATTAAAGTAAATATAAATAAATGAATAAATAATAATAAGCATTGCTGATATCTCACATTCCCTTTTGTCAGCAAAAATAAGCAAATTACCAAATCCTACTCCTCCCTTATATAGTTACGTCAGATTTGAACGGCACCTAAGTTGCAATATCTTCGAATATATATGTCCTCGAAAAAATATTTTTAAAGGGCAATAACATCTTTATTTTGTTGCATAGTTACGCTAATCTTAAGTTATACTTACATTTCCTCAACATTAATATTTTATATTTTATAACCGTCGTTGAAAAGCTGATTTAAAGCTTTAGCTGAATTTAAGACTACTAATGTTCACCACAGTAGCCTTGTAGATTTGAACCCAATCCAGAAGACAAGGGAATTTCTGGATCAAGTATTGGGAGAAAATTTGCTTTCGTGGAGGACTTTTTGAGGGAACTAAGCCGCATTTGAGGTTAAATGGAGGAGAAGACTACGAAAACCTCCCATGGTTAACCTGACCGGAAAGGGACTCAAACCTTTGATCCGTCTACCACTGAGGATATTACACGTCAGCATTGTGGTCGGTGCAAGCCGGATGCGGATTCGTATCGATGAGCCATTGGTGGGATTCGCAACCGGTTAACCTCATTAGAAGGCGAACGCTCTATCCCCTGAGCCCCATTAATAGTGCTCAATCTTAGGCAATTTTTTATTGCTTAATCCAAATCTTTACGGAATTTAATTTAAAAAATGTACACTTGTGCTAAACATCACCAAAATTTGAAACGTAGAGTGTTGATGGATCGAAAATTCGGCCACCTTGACGTAGAACGTCGAAAAACACTTTTTAGATTATTACTAAAATTATTCTTATAAAACAAGCAACATTTTAAAAAATTGTGCATTTGATAAGTGCCGGGATGGTTCAGTGATAGAACACTCACTTCCCAATAAAGCGGCTGGGGCTCGAATTCCGGAAATGGTCAGAGTATTCGTACACTTCTACCAATTCGCACTGTCCTGGTTGCTGTCGGAAATTGTCCTCCAGTAGTAGACGAATCAAGGGTTAGAATGGCCTAACCGTCGGTCTAACCATAGGCAAATGCGTATAAGCTGCTCCTTTAACGCAAATGCGGATAAGCTGCACTCTGAAGGTCTCGCAAGTAGACCAGCTTCTCTCAGTGTTTTTTTTTTTTTTTAGGAGTTTCCTCGTCTTCTGGTCTGATGCTAATAAACATTGATATCGATGCAAATCCAATCCAGTCAACATCAATGATGAAAAAGGATTGTGTATAAAATGAGTAACATCCATAAATAAAATAATACCAATTGCATAATTTTGTCCATTTAAACTTAAAAACTCCCTTATAAATTCATGATGAGAGTTGAACTAATATCACATACTTACTCACGAAAAAAACATAATCTCTAAGTGCCCTCTCCCTCTCACAAGTTAAGATGGAATGATAGAGGGATTATTATTCACGCTTTCCGAAACTCCCGATGGAAAATCCCCATTTCTCCCTTACCGGAACATAGGATTCTCACAGCATCTCCTCTTCTTTTTGCCACCCGGACGTTTGAAATCCGATGTGCCTATTCTTCGCATATCGCAACAGTTTGTTCAAAGCGACAATAGAGAACACAATGGAAGTGTCAAATATCGAGCCCCGGACTCCCCTGGACAGATGGACTATTGTGTTGCCTGTCGCCACCGACGCCCCTCCATTGGGGCGCTGGATGCTCGCGCCCCCTCCTTCCATTTTATATTACTTTATTTTGTTGCTTTCCGGGAGATGGGTGAAACACGGGAACACGCGACAAATCGAGGCAATTTTCTACTTTCCTTTAAGGTGACACGTGGACAATCAAGCTTTGATGTTTACAAAAAACAGAGATTGTTCTTCGATTAGGGTGATACATCATTTTAATGCCGCAGATGTTGCTTTACTGCAAATGACACGACGAAATTTTATATTTTAACAAACAAAATAGTGTTTGATTAATATGTACTTAAAAGTCTGTTAAAATGTGTGGTTATTGGTAAATGTAGGTGTATTTAATAAATTAAAAACAACTATTTAACGATACCCTTATCATGACTACATTATAGGGCTATGAATTTTTTCTTTTATAATAAGCGTCAAACATTAGCGGCTTATTTCTCCTCTTTTTCTTGAAGCAATATTCAAAATGTGATAGTTTGAATATTTCCCATGAGCAAATTTTAAAATTCAAAATCGAAATATTTATTAATATAGAGTAGGAGAATTTATTCTGCGCATCATTTTATAAGAAATTTTACCATTTTACATCGTTTCTCTTATTGATAATCACAGCATGTAGCACAGAAAAGCAACGAAAATTATTGAGGAAAAAAACTGGACTTGGCGGAAAAAGAGAATTTATGACTTCCTTGTTTTTCAAAAAAAATAATAATAATAATAGTTCATAAATATTTAAAAGTGATTTCAAATCAAAGAAATAGATTGCACTCAAACGAAACAGGTTCGAATCCCAACAATAACTTCTTAATTTTAATACTTTTAGTACACTGTCTCAATTGCATTATTGATACAAAATGTCTTTATGGGTGATAGGTTAGAGTCTTATTGCCGCTGATTGTTGCATAGTTATGTTAAACTAAACTTAAAATTACATTTCCTCTCCATTAGTGGTGCTCAATCTCAGGCGATTTTTAATTACTTAATCCAAATCTTAGCAGAATTTAGTTTAAAAAGTGTACACTTGTGCTAAACTTCGTCAAAATTAAAAACGTAAAGTGCTTAATGGGGCCATCTTGACGTAGAACATAAGAAACCACTGTTTAGATTATTACTAAAATTATTCTTTAAAACAAACTACAGTTCATAAATATTTGAAAAAATTATTTCAAACCAATCGGAATAATAATAAATAAAAAAAAATTTTAAAAAAAGATTGAGTTCACGCAAACGACGCAGGTTCGAATCTCAACAATAACTTCTTAATTTTAATACTGTTAAGTACATTGTCTCAATTGCATTATTGGTACAAAATATCTGTATAGGTCATCGGTTAGAGTCATATTGCCGTAGATTTTTTATTTAACGGTTGTACGATTAACTGTAGATTGTTTTCGTAGTTTTCCTTCTAATGAAACACAAATGCAGTAAAATTCTTCCAAGTAATTCATCCTGGATCAAGAGTTTCATTCAATTGACTGTGATGAAACGAAATAATTAACAGTGGTGACGAAATAAAATGACTAAAAGTTGAATATTTGCTTTATTCTTTTTTTCCAAAATAGTTAAAGTTGTCAGTAAGCGGATCTTTCAATAATTTATGATGAATAAAACAACATTAAATTGGAAAATAAATCTTATCTTCTGAAAAATAACGTTTCCCATTTAATTTCTTTTGAAACATAAAAAAATATTAATTTGAATATTCACTATAACAAATCTAAAAATAAACTGCGATATGAAAATCTAAAAGGTAGGGGAAACTGGAAAGATTCCATCCTTCTTTTCTGTATTATTTTTATTTTAAAGACGGAAAGCATTTTTGTTTACAAGATTTCGATTGTTATTAAAACCTTATCAGTTTCTTTTGTTTCAGTTCTTTTTATTTATTTAAAAAACTAATCTATATAGTGAAATAATATGGAAGACTTAACATAAATAATGTAAAGTGTTACTTTGAAGGAAATTGAAAAATTATTTCCTTGCGCAATTTTTTTTATGAAGACAAAAATTTAATCAGCAAATCAATAAGAAAACAAACTTCATTTTATTGCTTTTAGAATAATTTGACACATTCAAATTGTGATCTAGCTTATGATAGATGATAGAACAAGGATTTAATACAATAAACTAATAAATAACTTGTTATCTTTAACAAGTCTGGGAAATTGAATGTTTTCGAAATATTACTCAACGCGTTCTTCTTCAAAACGTTCTATTTTATGTGTAATTCCAAATTATGTTTTTCTTTTTTTGTAAAGTTTCTTTCCTTTTATTTAACGTTGCACTTTTTATTGAGATTCAATAATCTCAAATTTTAATGAAGTATATTTCAACTCATCATTTGCTATAAATTAGTATTCGTGTATTCAATTGTGCATATTTAAATCCTATTTAAATCTTAATTTTATATATATATATATATATATATATATATATATATATATATATATATATAAACATCAAAATATGCTCCGTTGTTGCAGTTGTTGTTGTTGTCGTCGGCCATTAAGGCAGAAGTGTGCAATTGTTTTTGTTTTCCAGTGGCGCCATCTATGTTGAAAAATTTGACTTTTGCCACACCCATAAGTCACACCCGTTATATAGGGCGGACCCATTTACACATCCATTCCTTCATCCATAGAGCGTAATTTTGACCTGAACCAGAAAACGATCAATCTATAATTTTTTTTTATGGAAACATGGAGGATTTTGTGACCCCACAAGTTTAACGTGCACCAGTCAACATTTACTACACAGGGAGTCTTCGACCGGCTGTATTCGAACTCCTATTCTCACGAACGGGAGTTAAGCGTACTGCCTACCAAGCTATCCCGGCCCAAAATATGTTCGAATTTTTAAATATTGATTGTATTATCAGCAAAATATTTTTTACAATCTGTTTACCAGAAACTAAATATCAAGAGTGCTACCTCGGAAATTATGAAACTGGGCTCCGGCGTAGCAAAAATAAAAATCTTTCAATTTACCTCTTTACCGATTCAGGACATACCCATACAAAACTTACGTCATCCTAGTATCCTTCGTGTATATACATCTGTATAAACGCCTTCATGTATAATATTTCGTCATAAAAAAAATGACGTTTATAAATAAATACAGGGGCTAGCTCGTGACTATGAGGGTCACGATGAAATCTCACTTTTCCTCACCAATTGGATAATTGAGGTTATTACCTGGGTGCGATGATGACCCCTCATTTTCGGCGGCCCTTTTTCTCCACACCATTAGGATCTATTAGGGCACGCCGACCATCTGTATATTTAGAGCCTCCTTTTTCATTCAGGCTAATATAAGAGTGAAAGAAATGCTCAGATTATGAAGGAAAAAAATATGATCTCAACTCCATTGTCTGCCGGAAAAGCAACTTCTTCAAGTTCTGCCTAGAATAATGAGCCGTTATTATGTGTGAGGTACACTTTTTCTTCTTGCCCTTATGGTTTCAGCTTAAAATTCTATACTGTGAAATAGGAGTGGGCCGGTTCTCACACCCATATTTAACTATGGGTGGATATCTGTTTTATATAATGTACCTTTAAATGGATGATGTATAGGATGTGGTGTGAGATGTAATAGGCAATTTGTACAAATTGAAAAAGAAGCGATTAAACTATTGATTTTAAAAATATTAATTGAATATTTTGTACAGTCATCTGTATTAAAATATTATACACTATAAACTTTAACGAGTATGACAGTTTTAAAAGAGTAATTCTTGGAACAGCATTTTATTGTCTATTATGTTTCTTGAAAGGAAAACTAAAAAATGCGACAAACAGCTTTAATTTTTAAATTCCTGGCAAAAATCTAGTGTAGGAATTTTTTTTTCTAATTTACGGCTCCTTTTAAAATATTGAGTATATAAATTCCAGAAGAAATTTTGACTATACTGCTTAAATGATAATTGAAAATTTGTACGCGTAATGTTTAAACAACCATCAATTTTGAAAATTATGACAGATTTTAAAATATATTATTTTTGACACAAAAAGCAATGGTCTTATTTATTGTCTCTTCAGGAGATAATTTTTGCTTGACACAGAAACTTATTACGGCATCAAAAACCTTTATTTTGAAAATCCTGCCAAAGGTGTTTTTTTGGACTAAGCTCTTCTTGTTTCGATTCGTGAAATGATTAATTATATCAAAACTTGAAGATAAATTTTGATTATACCTTTTAAAAATTTATAAACTTTTGTACGCTCATTTATATTTGTGTTAAACTGTAGTTTGTGGCTGGGCCAAAGGATGCGTGGTCAAGGTTTGTGGCTATAGAGTTAAGTGTCTCCTCCATTGGTGCTGGAACATGATGGTTTAACATGTTCCTACCAGAAATAATTGTCTCCTCCATGGTGCCTCCTCATCTCCTTTGGTGTGTGCACCAAGAATGGTTAGACCATCCAAACATTTGTCCCGATTTACGATTTTCGAAATAATGGGTTACATCTATCATTCAGAACATTTCATAGCTTTCAATGAAATTTTTTATTAAAATTTTTTTAATTTGTGAAAGATGCATAGTTACAAGGAATTTAGTTTTAATCTAGCTTCTCAGGCCTTTTTCCATTCTCCATAAAAGATTGGATTAACAGTTGAAATTCGCATCATTAACATAAGATTTTCTCATTACTGGGTGAAGCTTTTTTTTTTATTCATTATTTGAAGCATCATTTTTCAAATTTTCTTTAAGATTTTACCAAAGATAATGAATAAAGAAGATGAAGTACCATAACATACCTTGTAACTTTAGCTAGGAGTGTTAGGATATGAAATGAATAAAGCTAAAAAAGGTCTCAAGAGGTTAATCATACATTGAGATATAATTTGAGGTATAATTATTGAGACATAATTGAGAGGTTAATCATTCTATTGAGATATATTTTATTTATTTATTTCGTCAAGATTGTTAGGGGGTATATTTGAAGGATGGTTTCTAAATCCGGTACCATAAAAGTTTAAAGAGGTAAGCCCAAATAAGCATTTGAATTAACTAATTTGTGACGAAAAAACGAATTTTCAAATATTTAACGAAACTGCTTCTTCACCCTTGATGTATTTTAGAAATTCTCCAATATTTTTTTTTTATCTGGTTAAGAAAAAACATATTGTGGGTTGGTACAGGGGTTAGTGCACTTAAGTGCCAAACAGCTTTCCAGAGTTCGATTCCTGGTGATGACTGAGTTTTTATTTTATGTTGCACTTTTTAATCAACTTTGTTAAATGATGTGTTAGAGCCGTGGACACTCGGGGGATAGAGCCCTCGCCTCCCAATAAGGTGAACTAGATTCGAATTCCAGCGATGGCTGGTCGATACGAATTCAGCACCCAGCACGAACCAGCGACAGTGCTGATATCCTTAGCTGTAGATGGATCACGAGTTAGAGTCCCCTTACCGCCAGGCTAATCCTGAGTCGTTTTCGTGATTTCTCTCTCTATGTAACACTAATGTGGGTTAATTCCATCAAAAAGTCCTCCTTGTAGGCAAATTTCTCCCACTACTTAGATCAATCCAGGAGTTTCCTTGTCTTCTGGATATGGTTCAAAATTACAAGGCTACGGAGTTGAGCATTGGTAATCGTAAACTCAAAATTCCGTCCGCTGTTCAACAACGGAGAAAAATGAATGCGTTACATTAAGTTCATCGTTTTTGAAATTCGTTGTATAAAATTCGTATCCTCAAACAAGTGACGATTGTAATTTAGTCAATTTGGAATATGGTTTCATCAATAACGAAGAAAAAATGCTTTTTTTTTACATTTAAATAATATATTTAGTATTTAAATGCTCCAAATTCACCGAGTAACATGGTAGACATCCTTTAAACCCACCACAAACCTCAGAGTGGAGGATATAGAAGTATGGGTCGCACCACCATCGGATTATTCCACCATCAAATTTTCCGCAAGGCGAATTCACAATAAAAAGACATGAAAACCTCACTCCCTATCTCTAAATCCGCATTGCACATGTTGGGGGTAGCCGCTTTTATATTTCACTGATCCTACTCCTCTACATCCCCCTCACAATGTGGCTGACACTGCTGGCGAAAATCGGAATAAAAAAAAAAAAAACACGTGGTACGTGGACGAGTCTAAGAAATACGTGATGTGTTTACACTTAAAAAGATTTTTTTTTATGTATGCTACTTCTTTTATACTTGTAAATGGTCACTGAATTTATGATATGTAAACAGAAATGAAATAAATTTTTATGATTAAATGTGCATAGTGCATGGTAATTAAACGAGTTTGGTTTCTGAAAGAATTTCATATCAGTAAAACTAGCCATGCATCATTTACTCTGTTCTAGTTATTAAGTCGTTTCTTTTGTTTTAGCTTATGCTGGTTAAATTGTTTAAAATAATTTAATTTTTGACGAGATACCATCAATCACACATACATTTAGTTTGTTTCATTTATAAACATGCTTATTTCTGTACTAATTAATAATTCATCAGACAAAAGAAGAGTACATTTTTGTGTTAGATCTCGTAAATTAAATTATCGACTGCAATATTAAGTAGCATTTCAGGTGCTTATACCTATTTCACGTATTTTATTACACGGAAGTAAAACTTTATCTTAAGATCAAAAGTTATCCAAGAAGTAATGCATTTATGACCTTCATTACTGTTAATTTTATTATCTATTATTATTACTTATTTTAATAATTATTGTTATTTTTTATTGTGATTTTTATTGCTGTTATTTATTTATTTATATTTATTATAATTATTTATTATTCATTTTTTATTATTTTTTTATTTTATTAATAAATCAATTTTTTTTAAATTTTATTATTTCATGCTTCTCGTATGCGCGCAGAGGACAATATCTTATCTTATGCTGTGATAAACAAAAGTCATTTCAGCATTTAAAAGGGTCCAATTCAAATCAACTCAACCACCAAAAGTGTTCAAACTAGTTTTTAGCACTAATGATATGGATTAGATGGTTGATATTGATGTAGTTTAGTTCACACGATTTTCATACTTAACAAGGTAATTTATAATTGTCAGAGGTTTTTGAAAGACCTTTAATAAATTATGAAGGAAAAGAAGCATTTTTAAACACCCTACGCCAGAAAACCAAACGATAAGCTTGTAACTTGTATCAATTACTTAAATAGTTATTTTTTATGACTGCATAAAATTTCGTAAACCAAGCGTTAATATTTATAGAGATATAGACATTTTTACATTAAAAAAAACTTTAAAAAAAAACTATTTTTTTAGTCAGAGTTTTTTTGCTATAACTTTAAAAATATTCAATGGAATAAAAAAAAATTGGAGCAATTAAAATTAATTACAAAATTATTTGTTTAAAATTTAAAATTTTCTTTGAAAAAAAACTGTGCAAGATATGTGTATTTAAAGTAGTTCTTTTATACTGCGCATGCGCAGAAAATTTTTTTATTAAAAATTTCTTTTTTTTGTTGTGAATTAACTTTGGCAACGAATGAAAAAGTTTTTTTTTTAATATCTTAAAAATTTTAAAACATTTCAAGCAATTTTCTAGGCCTGCTTTGTACTTTTTTAAAAGACTATTCAAAACGATAAGGGGTTTTCCCCAAATTTTATTTTGTACTATTAAACAAGATGTATTAAAAATGAGATCGGCATTGTGGGTGATCATTCCCCATAAAAGTATATTATCTTTCGCGTTTTTGTTCTTTATACCATCACATTACGGTATCTGGGAGATTATTGTAAGATATTTTGATTTGTTATTAAATTTTGTCCCATGATACAAGATAAAATTTGTGGAAAACCTCTGATCGTTTTGAGTTTTCTTCTAAAAAGTTCAAAAACTGTTTAGAAAATTGCTCGAATTTTTTTTTAAATATTTAAGATAGATAAGATAATTAAAAAAAAAAAATTTTTTTTTTAAATTTTTCTGCGTATGTGCTGTACAATATCTTGCATAGTGCTTAACGAATTTTTTTCGCAATTTAAATCAATAATTTTGCAATTAATTTTAAATCGCTCAAAAAAATTTTTTTATTCCATCGAGTATTTTTAAAGTTATAGCAAAAAATTGTAAGACAAAAAAATTCATTTTTTCTAAAAATGTCCATATTTCCATAAATATTAACGTTAGGTTTACTATATTTTAAGCATTTATTGAAAATAGCAATTTCAGTAATTGATGCAAGTTACAAGCTTATTGCTTGATTTTCTGCCATAGGGTGTTCAAACATACTTGTTTTCTTTCCTAATTTATTGTAGATCTCCCAAACCTCTGAATGCTTAATATCTTATTGCTAAGTATGAAGAAACGCATGAACTAAACACCTCTAAAGTAATAAAATAATCCTTTATGTATTTCTTGGAAAATTTAAAAAAATCTCCATCAAAAATTTAAAATGTCTCTTCCAATATAGTAGGGTAGTGTGTATATTAAACAATTTTATGAGCATACCTACGGTGCTAAGTTAATTACAATAAAAATCTATATGGTGAGAGATCTGGAAAGAGCATAAGAGTGAGATATAATAAGAGTGAGATAATAAGTAAGAGAGTATAATAAGAGTGAGAGATCTGGAAAAAGCAATAATTGGCATTTCAAGAGAAGAAAAAAAAATTTAAAAAAATAAATACGAGTACAATCAGCTCAAGCGAGCCATCATCTGATTTCGAAAAATAGGGTCTTGGTCACTTGCGAAACTTTACATCAAAAGTTCCTTTTCAAAATTCTGAAGTTCTTTCATAAAAAAAAAGTGAAAATTAGATAGTTAATCTAGAGATGATTTCTAAATAATATAAGACTAGTAAATGATTAAAATCTTAAAGTATCGCTTTCCATATCTTAAGTAAATTAGATTTCAGTTAAGTGTGGTAAATGTCATCCTTATTATAAGTCTCAAAAGTCAAGTAGGCAAAAATTAAAACCTCTCGTCATTCGAAGAATAATGGATCTAAAGTTTAACCAAACACTACAGATAAATTAGATAGAGACCACTTTACTTTAAGGTAGTCATATGGTAAAAATTTTAATTTTAAAAATTTCAATAGTTGTTGTGGCTGTCCTATGCATTTCATACCTAATTTTTTTTAACCTTTTGAGCAGATAAGACACTGCTGTCTCTTTCATATCTATTTTTTTGACTCTCTAGTCATAAGCAAAAATATATTTTTTAATTTTAAAAATCAGTCTAATAGTTACTAAAAATATGTGTTAAATTATCGGAATTATATTTGTATGAAAATAAAATTTAAAAAAAAAGTTTTGAAAAAAAGTTTTCATATTCAGTAATTTATCAACTATTGATTTTGTAAATATAAAGAAATTTCAATGATAAGTAACTGTTTCGCTTAGATCTAAATAACTTCAAATAAGAGGAAATTTGAAAAATTATTGTTTCTAAGTGAGCTGTGTTTGGAAGATTTTACCTTTCACGCAGAAAAAGACTGTACTGCATATACCCATAAATTATTAAAATGCTAAATATAACATTCTTCACTTATTTTGACTCAAATTAACACAAAATATTGAAAAAAAGTACAAGAAATATGTTTAATAAAAATTCTGTGTCAGAGAATTAACAAGTGATGATCTGTGTTCTAAATAATTGAACAAGATTTTTTTTATTCGTTATTCATTTCTGTAACTATGCAATAAATTATTTATTTCAGTTATATTTTTTTATTTCTTTACTTAGTTTTTACTTTCAAACGTTGTCAAAATAGTAATAGTCGGGACTGCGAATGCGTTGGTTTGAGAATAAATTATTGTACGCATTTACTATTAAATTATTAAAAGGTTTCATCATTTATATATTTTCGTCTTTAAATTAAAAAAAAAGCTCAAGTAAGGACAAAACTAATTTGTTTAAAAATACACCGAGTGTTTTAACACTTATTAGATTTAAAAAATTTGAATCTAATTTAAAATATTAAAAGTATTATTTTAGACTGAAATGCTTTTTCTTTTTTTTTGGAGGGAGGTGCAATTTTTTTAACAACTATGTCTAGATTTGCTTGTAAGTGAATATTTCAAGTCTACAAAATAATGTGAGAGTAGAGTGGGGAGCAATAAATACTTTTTGAGTTAATATGCATTATTATACACTGTTAGAGATTTTGGAATCCGTAAACCACAATAGTGTTTCAATATGCACCAACCTTAATGCAGCACTACGTTCAGCATTATAAACTTGATTACACAGCATTATACTCAGTAAAAACTATACACTGTGATCAAATTACGGTAAAAACTATTGTCACTCAAGATTCCGGTACTTTTTACCGTAAATTCCATTTTTATCGGAACATGTTACGGAACAAAAAATATAATGTACCGTAATTTTTACAGCAATTATCGAAAAATCACTAAATCATTATAATTAAATAAATATTACTGTAAATATTATATTATCAGAATTTGCGATACAAATGGATTTTACGGAAAATGCACCAATAGTTTTAGTACTTTATACCGTAATTTGATCCAGAATTTTTCACAGTGTGCACTGTTAGAAATTTCTCGGAAAAATTGGTTAAATAAAAATTTATTGAGTGGTTATTTTACCATATTTAATCAAAACAGTCAAATAACCATAAGTAAAATGGTAATAAAACTGTTAAGTTTGAGAAAAACTGTTTATTAACTGCTTTCACCTAATACGGTCAAACAGCCAGAATTTTATCCAACCAACTGGAATCACCTAATGAAGCTACTTACATATCATAGCCGATCGGGCTTATCTGTCAATCTCATGAGCTGCAGAACTGGAGTTCGATTCCTAATGTTGACACCACAATATTTCCCCCATTTCCTTCAACACATAAAGAATTTCCAGTATCCGGCACTCTTCAATGCCCACCGTTTTACCAAAACCCTCACTCCTATGTCTTGTTAAATAATTAATTTTTTTTAATGGTTTTGAAAAATGCTAGTTGTAAATGGTTAAAAAAACCGTACTGATGGTTTTATAACAATACTTTTTGTAAATGGTTTCAAAACCGTAAATGAAAAAAATTTTCTTTACCGTAAACTTCACAGTTAATCAAATGGACAGACAGCTACCAGTTATTTTACCATAATTTTAGAATGAAAATTTTCACAGTGTAGTTAAACTTTAATCAAAACAGGGTTTAATCAAAACATCGTGTTAAGATTGCAACCAATTTATAACATTTTGGTTTATGATACTGATATTTTTCTTCAAGGTTGAATCGATTTTTCTGAGGGTTTAGTAATTTTTAAAGAGAATAAAATATCACGAAATGAAATCGTAAGAAAAGATAACTAATATAATTTCCTTTATTTTATTTCTAGACCCATTTTTCCCATCAAGGGCCGTATGCTTCTTACCAATTGAATGCATTTTTTTCTTAATATAACTCTTTAACAGATATTATTAAAAATATTCCAAATAAATTAAGTGGATTTGAGCGTGACTACAATTATGATAAAAAAAAAATCGTAATTTATTTTTCCATACCACACACACACTCTACAGATTACAACAATAGTTTTCAAGGTTGCGTTTGCAATATTTATGTCAAAATTAGTTTTTCAACTGTCTCCACGAGTTTGAAATTTATCTCTTCTCTTAGGAAATTTAGCCAGGACATTGGCCCGATAATTAATTCTTTTGACTTGCGTTCGGACTTAAATTATTTTATTTTTCATTGTTGTGAGCAATTCTTAGGTTTCAATCATCACCCAATCAGAAAAAAATATAAAAAATGACGTCATTTCTCCATTGTCATTGGTAGAAGTATTTTGAAATTGAAAGAGCCACAATTAATATTATTGGTGTGGAAGCCCCGCTCTTTGTTTCTTTTTCTGACACTGTATTTTCCCTTATTAGCAAGAAAAACTATTTGGGGATGTTTCACTGCCCTCGGGTAGTCTCATTAAAAAGAAAATAGATTTTTTTTTTTCCTTTTCGAACATATAAAAAAATGTATACTAAAAAATAAATTCTTTTGTTCGTGTACGGCGGTTCTTTAACAACTAGACTTGAGAAGGATTAGCGAACAATAGCAATTAGTCAAGCGGTGTTTTTGAAAATATTCTTTTTAGAGCTGTTATATTTTTAAAAGAAATATTACACTTCTCTGATCGATATTTTTCATTGTAAGATTGTCTTTCCGGCTGTGAACTTACTTTTATAATTGAAAATACTCCGGGCATCGCCACGACTGTAAATTCTATTTCATAAAAGAAAGAAGAAAAAAACCCATCAGGGAGTCTATATATCTCGCCAAATGAAGTCAACTTTTTTTTAAGAGAGTATATAATTTTACACGATGACGTAGGAAAAATGTTATTCTCAAAGAAACATTTTAATTTATTTTGTAAATAGCATGGTCGAACGTTGAAGTGATTGGAAATTCATTATTTGTAATAGAAATTTGTACCCATTTTATTTCAACAAATGTGGTGTGAATAGGGATTAATACAACCATAAAATATTTTCGAGACTGATTTTTCTCGCAAATTTATTAAATTAGTCGAATGCCTTTAAACGACGTACGTTGTTTCTATTCAAATACGAAAAATTTATTCATTAGATTTATTTCTGAATAGTATTCAGTTACTCAGTTATTTTACTGAATTAAGTATAATTAAGTTTTTTCCTAACATGTTTTAGTTCGAAATTTTAAATGAAGCGAATATCTGAGTGTAAAAACGAGTTAAAGGGCGTTTCAGTGAATATGAAGAAAGAAAAAAAAAAGATCAGATTTAAAATGTATGAGAACATCAGAATCGTAACAATGTCTACAAAATTTCTGCACAATTTCAACAGAATTAAGACAATTTCTACAAAGGAAAAAAAATATAGAAACAACTACCCCAATACATAAGATATTCAACCATAAAGTAATTTTTATTAGAGCTGGAGGACATCCAAAACTTCGTTGGGTTGACTCCATTAGCACAGATTTAAAACAAACAGACCATTGACCAGCATGGAGAGGTGTTCTAGAGAAGGGCGAGGCCCACCCCGGGATGTCGCCTCAATGATAATAAGAATGATGAGGAACATCGGGAAGCTGCTTATGAAACCTTTTGTTCAATTTAAAACCACCATATTTTATTATTTTGCTGAAAAATTAGCTGGTGTTCCGTACTTAAAATCAACCTCAACAGTTTTTTAAACTTAAAAATTTCAATCTTTCATAATATCATTTTGCATATTTTTCCCGCAAAGCTAGGAATCCATGAATGTAAGAGTGTAGATATAAATTAATTACCATTAAAACATTTTTTTACACGCATTCATGATCTGTAGAACAGCTGTAACGTAGCATTATAAAAACGCAGAGTTTTCCAATTTATATTTAAAATATATATTTAAAAAATATTAATAATAATATTTTTGAAAAAAATATTTATCTATTTAACTGAAATATCATCCATGATTAAAAAAAGACGAGAATTTTTAAAAAGCTCATTGAACTGAACTTGTGAGTTTTAAACGAAATAAAAATAGTAATAACTCGTCTGAAATTCTCCCTTTCTCTCAATAAAGTTATTAATTTATAACTGAATAATTAATATCTGAGAAGTGCTAGTTACATAAGGATAGTTTTTTAAAGATAATTTTAAGGTGTGTTGCGTACTTAAATAATTGATAAAATTCTAATTGAAATGGAATTTGAGGAAATCTATGTAAAACATTTTTTAATTACGTTACAGTAAGACATTATAGTTTAATTTTGTTTACCAATTAAAATAGTTTGTGATATTAAAATATACTTAACTTCAGTATTATTTATTTTTATAGGTAATGAAGATAAAACCCCAGAAGCCAAAGATGATAGGCGTCTAACGAGGTAAATATTTATTTTAATTGGAAAGCTTGGTAGAAGAACATATTATGCAAAATAAAATTTTATCAATACTCGATTTTTTGGGTTAAAGGTCATGTGCTTGTTTATGTTTATGCTATGACTATGAAAATACACAGAACATTTTATTATCCAAAATCTACAGGTGAAATTTTTTTCAGTGGAAAACTGAAACATCATTCTGCATTATGGAAAAAATCTAAACAAAAATAGTTTGATTGTTAGCTGAAACGTGGGTATGTTTTTAATAATTTCTCTAACAGTCACGTGGGTTTTAATGTTTTTAATCCAGACTTCTTCCATTGTGGTTCGCAGGATATTGATGAATTTGTTTTTTCTTCGTATAAATACTTATTTGCAGCCACAAATGTTAATAATTTTTTTTTATTTCATTTTTCACAAGGATTTAAAAACAAATATTAATCGTGATCATTGCGGAATACTTTTGAAATTTTATAGTTTATTTTCTCAAATTCACGAAAACATCACTAAATATGTCCTTCTACTAAGCATTTAAATATTATTTATAAAATATTGACAATATTTTGAAGTTGACTTTTTTTCTGTATTTAAAAAATAATTTTAATTTTTGTTAATTTCACTCAAAAATGACTCTTATATTAAATTTTAAGTTATTAAAACGTTAATTATCTATAACATTACTAAAAGTATTTTGAAGGAGATAATTATTTTCTCATACCAGTACAATCTTTACAATAAACTATAAATTTTATGGTTAATTTTTCGGTTATAAGGTTATTTTAAGAACTTTATTTTATTTGTGCAATTATCCATCAAAAGATTTCTAAACCATTTGACAATCCAGTTGGGTTTCGTTGCAAAAAATTATAAAAAATTCTAAGTAAAAAAAATTCTGAATTTAAGGAGGAAAAAAAAATTCAATTAAGAAAAATTCTAAATCAAATGGGAAATCCGCAATTTTTAAAATTTCTTATGCGTGTTTAATTAATGTTGACTTTCGACTTGACATAGTAACATTAAAATAAAAACTAATAGTTACGCCATCAAAACTTTTGATAACTATAATATTCAATGAATGAATGATAAATATATAAATATAATAAAATCACTCAATTTCCAATTGTTGAAAAATGAGTGTCTTAACATTTTTTAATATACGTACTTGTGATTTGTAATTGAAATAGTCCAAATATTATTCAAAATGATATGAAATAAGAAATTATTTCTTTATTTTAATACACTCATTTATAATACTGTGATTAAAAGAGAAAGGAGAGAACAAAAGGTAGAAATACTGTATCAAAATCGAGGAAAAAAGATTTTGAAACAGTGATTAGAATTTTATGTTTTAGCGCCATCTACCGGTGGTGTATTAAGAGTTGATAATTATTAATGAAATATATTTTTAATGTCCACTTGCTTTTATTTTTAATGTAAAGAGTAAAGATATAGCAATGGATTCGAAACTAAAATAAAGAAAATAATGTATAAAATAGAATAAAGGTATTGAAAGAAAGAGAAAAGCATAAAATAAGCATAGAAATAATAATAGAGAGAAAAGCATAAAATAAAAGCAATTGAATAAAAACATGAAATTGTTTAGAAGTTTTTAAGGACATTTAAAAAAAACATCAAACTATTTTTTTTTGTTTTTAATTACTAAAATTTAAAATATTGCTAATTATTATTTTCATAATGGAATTTTATCGATATAATTGCTCGTATTATTCTTCTAAACAGAAGTGGTTAATCCTGATTTAATTTTTGCTTCGAAACAAATAAAGTTAAAAATAGAATAGGGAAATACGCTGTACACACCATGGACACTGATTTATGAAATTATCAAGGGAGTTCGACTTCTAGCTGATATAGAGAACGAAAAATTTTAGTATTTACATGGACTAAATATTTCGAACATATTTACTTCTGCAAAAACTATTTTATCTATAACTCTTCACAACGTAAAAAATAAAATAAAACACAAAAAAAATAAAAATAAAAAAAATTATAAATACATAATTTTAAGTGATACTATATAGGGTATGTAAAATACTTTATAACTAAAATGGTGATAAATTTACAAAATAATGTCAGAGGAACATTTTCTGCGAAACATCATCTTGTGATACCTGTAAATATTTTAGTTATCATTGTTTTTTGAAAATTAAATTATAAAAATGTTGCTTCGATAAGATATTAATTAAAATTTTTTACAACTTAGAAACTTACAGACTGAATTGTGACAAAAAAAGATTTTTTTAAAACAAAGCTTAAAAAAAGAAGAAGAAAAATATCTAAAATTTATATCTAACTAAAATTTTGAATAATTTATTTTCGAGGGGAAAAAAACTATCGAAAATGCAAAAAATATAAGACCAAATATACTAAACTCAAACTATATGTTAAATTTATTATTAATTTAAAAAAATGATGAGCTTTTAAATGAATGTAAGCCCATGTTGGAGTGCTTAACAATTCCTAACTTTTATAATTATTTATTATTATAGGAATTAAAAAAATTGTAAAGGATTTATTGTTTATTCAAAGCTGATTCTGAAAAAAAGTGGCTTATATCTCATAGTGTTGGTGTCTCTGAATTAACCCTGTTATAAGTAGACAAGAACTGGTAAATACAGTTTCGGTGAAAGTACCAAAGATTTCTAATTTAATCAACAAAATTTATATTCAAACAAGCCATGCGTATTCAAGTAATAAATATATGTAAAATATGCATATTTGTATGTAAATTCTCGTATCAGTGAAACAAACGTTAACACTAACACATAATATGCTCTATCAAGGTTTAGTATATTTGTTTACATTTTTTACCACTAATGCGAGAAAAATAAAGTGATGATATGGATAAAATAAAAGGATGAAATGAAATACAAGTTAATAATAATGACATAAATGCGCCTAATGAATGTTGAAGGCATTAACATCTCAAAGTTTTTAATAATACTTTTGAAAATATCCATGAAAAGTATGAAAATAATTTTCAATCTGCGATCTATGATTAAGACTCACGAGAAATCTATCATATTATTCACTAGAATAGCTGTTATGAAATGGTGTTCCGCGGAACCCTAGGGCTCCGTGTTACAGTGCTAGGAGCTAGAGTCCAGCACTAGGGTTCCGGAGAGTTAAAGGGTTTCAGCAAGTCCTTACGTTTCATAACTAGTGATGAGGAGTTTAAAATCCCAGATTATTTTTTGATACAACCTATAATTCATGATTTGTTTAATCTTTCGGTTTCCTTTATTTTAAGCAAAATGCTGAAGAAAGAGAAAAGGCATTTTTTGAAAGAAAATATAATATTTCTAATAATAATATATTGCCTGACTGTGAAGCCAATGGCTGCGGGTTCGAATCCCACTCAGGGCATGGGTGTTTCCCTCTCTTTGTTGTCCTCTGTTATGTGTGATGTGTGAATGTGACCCAGCCTATATGAACGAGTATCTGCGGCAGTGTGGTGTGGGCCATGTTGTTCGCCTCCGTGACTTTGGTCACAATGTGCTCAACAGGCAACATAAAATGAGCAACACTTATGAATTCAGTGCCTGCGATAAATTCAGTGCCTGCTGTTAAAAAAAAATAATAATAACGATATATTGAAAAAATTATGAAAAGAACAAGCATTTATTAAATGTTGAATTAGTTATTCTCATTACGATTTTCAATTCAAAGCAAAATAATTCATATCTTTAAAAAAGAACGATTTTTCCCTAATAGCCATTTTCAAAGCAATTTAAATTTCCCTTTTGAAGTAAACCATAATTTATCTTTTTTTGTCCATTTTCAGCGTATGTATCTGCTCCAAAAACAATTTCATAACTAGACTAGATATAGCACTAGAACTGCCGATTCAAGTATCGTACATAAAACACACTTTAAGATTATCAATAATAAAACGATTAAAAATCTTCATACCAGTAATTAAATATTTTAAATTAAACTTATAGGTCACAATTACCTTAATAAACTTCAGATTTAAAGTCGGGGTTCCGCTGAAAGAAGGTTGATTATTTAGGGTTCCGTAGCCAAAACAAATTGGGAACTCTTGCACTAGATGATCTATCTTGCACTCAGAACTATTGATTTAGAGTGGGCGATAGGTCTGGAACGGCAATCCTCCAACTTCTCAGTAAACTTTCCTTGAAGCGGGATATTTATTTGCAGTGGATTCCGTCCCACGTTGGTCTATACGGGAATGAGATCACTGATTCGCTGTCAAAACTTGCCACAAATGAATCTCTGCCGGAAAGTTTGGCACTCACATCCTCAGAAATTCACTCCATTAGAAAGAAAGGTGTCCAGCTAGTCTGGAATACTCCCCCAGTACATATCTGGTACTCTGGAGATAAGCCGGGTCGTGCTTTGAACCTAAGAGATAATAAAGGCGATCAGACCGCGTTCACTAGATTCATCAGTGGTCACATAAAGTGCATGAGGTATGAACAGCAGCGAAAGGTCTATCCCACCTGCAACAAATGTTTCTCCAGTGCAGCCAGCCCGACCCACCTCCTTTCTGTGTGACCCGGTCTTGTTTTTTGATTTCCTGAGGGTGAATGGACTCATGGACCTGGTCTAGCTCCGCTAGACCAGTGGAGATGGGAAACAACAACAACAGAACTATTGATTTAAAATTGAAGTATAAAATTGGTTCCTTTGGACTTTAATTCCAAAGAAATATGCTTCAACCGCAATACGATATAGAATTGAACCATGATTCCTTTCAAACAAATTGAAACATTGTGTTAATAAGTGTAGAACTATTCAATTTGCCTAATAATGTAGTTCTGCTTGGCTGACAAACACCCTTTTAATATAAAAAAATCTCGTGCAAAACTACCAAATTTAAACTCTACCTAAAGCTTATTTGCATTTAATTATTCCTTGTCTCAATAGACCAGCTGCCTTGCAATGGGGTTTCAATTGCACTTAAATTTTTCTAAACACAGAGATTGGCTTTCATAAATTCTTATTTATAATAATTAAACTCAGTGATCTTAGGTTTTATAAAATATCACTACCTCCTCCTTTTTTGGTAACGTTTATCTGCCGGTTGACGATTTTCTACATAATTTGAGAGAACGCTTAATTTGTATTTTACGGTATTTCTAAACACAGGGATGAGATTTTTCCGCTTTTTAGCGGATTTCCGCTTTTTAGCGGATTTCCGCTTTTTTAACTTTTATCACTTGAATTTCAGCTTTTTTGTCAAAAATTCAGATTTTTCTAAAAATTTCATTTTTTTATAAGTATTCCGCTTTTTCAGAAAATTTACCGATTTTCAAAGAGAAACAGAAAATTCAAACTGCATAGCTACCAAACCTTTCTCATTTTTACTTATTTTAGCTGTTTTCTCACCGTTTACTCACAGCAAATAAGATTTTCGGAATTTTTTACCCGCCCTCCAGATAGATCCGATTTTTGTAGTTCAAACGACGCTGCTTCTGACAAGCCTTTTAGAGGTCCCAAGCCTGGAATCTGCTAATATCTCGATCTCAATCACACGATTTTAATATCAAACATAGCTTATCATATTTGTGTGTTGCGATTCTGATTCACGTGATTTGAGTATTGTATGTTGCGATTCTTATTTACGAGATTTAAAAATCCGATATTGTGATTCGTATTTGCGCCTTTTTAAAAACCTATGTAACGATTCATATTCACACAAGTTTAAAATTCAATGTCTTGATTTGCTTTTCAAACTAAAATAGCAATTTTTGTATGTTAAGGAGTTACTATATATTTCTACTTCACTGTTATTGATATGTTTCAAAGGGCTCTAGTTAGATTAGACTATAATATGAACATAATGATTCGATCCATTGTTAAAGTTTTTTTTTCCAATATAATTTAAAAAGTAATATTACTGATATATTTGCTATAAATCACATAACAGTATTTATTAAAAGAAATGAAATATTAATGTATATTCTCAGTAGTTTTAATTTGCTGAACCAGGTAGTTTTTCAAGTAATAATTGTCTCTTATGTGAACTGAGGAAAAATATAATTTCCAGCTTTTTTTTTTCAATTGGTAATTTTTATTTTCACTAAATGTTAAGTATCAATGTAATCATTTCTATAATAATAGATTAGTACCAATTGTATGTCAACACATTATTTATCACCTTAAACTGTCTGAAATTTATTATTAAAGGGTTGCGCTTGCGTAAAATTTACTATTGTGGAAATTCAGCTTTTTTGCCTTTTGGCTAATCTCATCCCTGTAAACACAGAGATTGGCTTTCATAAATTCTTATTTATAATAATTAAACTCAGTGATCTTAGGTTTTATAAAATATCACTACCTCCTCCTTTTTTGGTAACGTTTATCTGCCGGTTGACGATTTTCTGCATAATTTGAGAGAACGCTTAATTTGTATTTTACGGTATTTCTAAACACAAAGATTGGCTTTCATAAATTCTTATTTATAATAGTAATTAAATCCAGTGATCTTAGGTTTTATAAAATATCACTACCTCCTCCTTTTTTGGTAACGTTTATCTGCCGGTTGACGATTTTCTACATAATTTGAGAGAACGCTTAATTTGTATTTTACGGTATTTCTAAACACAGAGATTGGCTTTCATAAATTCTTATTTATAATAGTAATTAAATCCAGTGATCTTAGGTTTTATAAAATATCACTACCTCCTCCTTTTTTGGTAACGTTTATCTGCCGGTTGACGATTTTCTACATAATTTGAGAGAACGCTTAATTTGTATTTTACGGTATTTCTAAACACAGAGATTGGCTTTCATAAATTCTTATTTATAATAATTAAATCCAGTGATCTTAGGTTTTATAAAATATCATTACCTCCTCCTTTTTTTAGTAATGTTTATCTGCTGGTTGTTGATTTTCTACATAATTTGAGAGAACGCTTAATTTGTATTTTACGGTATTTCTAAACACAGAGATTGGCTTTCATAAATTCTTATTTATAATAATTAAATCCAGTGATCTTAGGTTTTATAAAATATCATTACCTCCTCCTTTTTTTAGTAACGTTTATCTGCTGGTTGGCGATTTTCTACATAACTTGAGAGAACGCTTAATTTGTATTTTAAGGTATTTCTGTTTAAATACCAGGCATGAGCTTTTTCTTTTTTTACCTTTTGATGGGACGGGAATGTAGGGATAAAAAAAAATATACATGCCTGATTTGAATTTGAATATTTATACATCCCAGCAATGTCGGGCAATACAATTTTCGAGCCCTGGATTATATTATGATTCAAAACACTTTGAAATTTCTAAGAGTACACATTTAATTAATAACTAGAGATTACAGACTTTTGGAAGATATGACATTGTTGAAAAACAAGTGAGCGTAATATTGTATGCCATCAGCTTCCTTTGTCAAATTGCTTGCTATTCGTTTTTATTTATCCTACTTTTTTTTTCAATTTTTGTTCTAAAATGATCTTCAGTTAAGCTTTTTGCAAAATGAAAATGGTAGGCAATATAACTTTTCCTCTCTAAAAACGAAATAATTTATTTTTGAAACTATGCTTTCTGAGTGAAATGATAGAAGTAAAAAAAAAAAGAAGATATGAAATGAAAGATCTTGGAACATTTTAAGTGCTCGAGGAAGAAGAGAGTAAAGCGAAAGGAAAAGATGAGAAATTTGCATTTTCATTGGACATGACTGATTCCTTTTCTGCCAAAAAGTAGCTCCCTTGAAATATTGCAATCTTCTCTTGCACACCACTCTCTCATCATCGAACTGCTGCCCTTCTCCGAAAATTTACTACGTGTCGTCTTTAGGGGATTTTTCGCACCTTTCCACTACCTCATCATCTCTTCTTCCATTCCCCGATGGGGGGGAAAGGAAGACGAAGAGCAAGACCTCTACCACCCCCTCAATCCCTCATCTGCTCCCGAAATTCCCAAGATTCCCGAAAAATTTCCATATTTCGGGATGAATCACGAAAAGCTCCTGACGACTCTATCTAATTGAAAATTTTCGACGTCGCGTGCCACATACCTCCCCTCCACTCCTCATGGTGTATGTCTCTTCTGCTGCGTCGTCCTTCCCTGGTGGGGTCTCAGAATCATCTTTCCACCTTTTCTCCCAGTTAAGGTTGCAGTTAAGGTTCGTTCGAAATTCGTAATGCGCTTTTTTTTCCCTTTTCTTCGAAAAAGAGATGGAAAAAAAATGAAGAAAAAAATTTGTTTCTTTTCCTTACCGTTTTAACGTTCCATGCCCCCTTTTTTTACATGCCCCATTTTTCGCACCACCCACCACAATTTCTCGTTCCAGTTTTTTTTTTATTCCATCTTCTTTTTTGATAGGAATATTGCCGTGTCATTTTTTACTTTTTTCGTCCCATCTATTCGCTGTGTCAAAAGTAGTGTTTCGCTTTACGGATTGTAATTTTCGGATACCGAAATCGTCATTCGTACTCTTCACTAACAGATGCGCTGTTGCATAAATTTAATAAATATGGAGGGACTTCATTGGAAATCGACATCAGTACAATATCAAAGTTGGAGTGTAATTTTTTTTTTTTTTGACACATATCTGCGAGAGAGTACATACAAATCGAGTCGATTCCTTTAAAAAAAAAAGTTATTGATTTGTTAATTTTTAGATAGCCAAGAAAAGATAACGTTTTTCATGTTTAACCTTCTTTTTTTTTTACCTTTTGATGGGATGTATAAAAAATTGATTCTGATTCAAACAAATTTTGGATTCGATTCTCGTAACTGATGAATTAAGCATCTGATATATAAAGAAAAAATTCACTGCTTAAATGACATTAAATAAATATTACACAAATGTAGAGAATTTAGAATTAATTTGAAATAAATACAGAAATATAATATTATTTTATTTTGATTGTTGTAGTTGTAGTAGTTCATTTACGTCACACTAGAGCTGCACAATGGGCTTTTGGCGACGGTCTGGGAAGCGTTCCTGAGGATGATCTGAAGACATGCCATCACAATTTTGAAATAATTTTATTTGACTTGATACGTGATGGTTATAATCAATAAGCGGAAACTCGGTTAAGATTCGATAAAGACTCTATAAACTCGGTAAAGAAATCGAAAACGATATGAAAAAAATAAAACTCTTCAATTGGGGTAAAAAGGGCACTGGAGTGTAAATCCATATGCGAATTACTGTGACATAGCTAGAAAATAGAGTGGTTTCTGAAATATAAAAACTCACCATAGCCTACAACTTCGGATCTACTTCATAAATCTACTACAATTAAAAAATCAAATCTTGATGCTAGTGTTTGCCATAAATACAGGCCAATTTTACCAATTAAGTTCCAGTTATTAAACTCTTTTCAGATAAATGCTCAATCAAATAAATATAAAAATAACAACAACAAAAATATCAAAACCAGGTAATTAAAGTATTTTTAATTAGAACAATATAGCATTTGATTTATGCATATAAGAAAATTATTAGCTATTATATCCTAATTATTGTTACGCTAGTAAAATTTGACGGCAACTTTCAAAGGGTTTAAAGGAGAATATTTATACTTGTTAGTACAACTACACGCATACATTATTGATAAAATATAAACTGCCTTTTTGAGAAAGATAACACTATTCTAAACAATGAAAAGTTAATTTTTTGCTCTGATAAATAAGATGCAAACAGGGTTTTAATAAGTACAAACAATGAATATTGATCACTGTGATTTTCCGCAGCATTTAAACAGCTGTCTCTTTGTGTATTAATTTTTATATTGATAATAATGCTTTCTGTATTATTTCTGTCACAGATTTCACAAATACGAAAATTCTGCTACATTTGAAAAAAATTATTGCTTTGTAATTTTCATACTTATTATAGTGTTTTCTGTATTATATATGTCACAAATACAAAAATTCTCCCTAATTTCAAAAGTTTTATTTTCACAAACTTAAAATTTTATTACCTATTTGAATTTTGAAGAAATTGGTAATTTCTTGATATTTCTAATAAGATTCCTTTTCTGGGAGATACTATCTTTTCAATTTATTAACTTTTATTAATTTTATATATATATATATATATATATATATATATATTCCTCAAAAAAATATTTTATTTTATTTAAATAATTTTTCTTCTTCTCTTTTCATTAATCTTCATTATATTTTCTATCTTTTCTTTATATTTTTAAATCTTATTGCAAAGTATGAACTATCGTATGACCAAATTCAGATTACATTTTATTTACTATCAATAACAATCATTTCCACGAAACAATTTTATTATTATAACATTATTTAAATATTATTTCTCTTCTTAGCTATTTAGAAACCTCCCTTAACGATTTCAAAGCACAATTTAGTAAAATGATCATTAAAGCTCACCAACTGTTTCTTGCTTTCCAATTTCGAAACTCTATGTCTTTCCCCTCCCTTTTTCAAGTTACTAACTCTGCAATTGAAAACCTTCGTCAACACTCCTGCATGCAACCTGAAAGTGCCGAACATCATCTTTTGGTACATGCAGTCGGCTAAGTCAGAAGTTTTGTAGAAACTCAAGTTGTGTCACTGGAACTTCATCATATTATTCCCAAAATCAATGAAGATGTAATTTCCCTCGTATTCTCTGATGTGTTGTCCTAAGTAATAAAGTTCCATTTCTTAACCCAAAATTTTTCGTTTAATACTTTAACTATCGTAAATGTATGATACATTTTCACACGTGATTTATTTCTCTTGATAAATATTAAAGTTTTTTCACAGTTTATATTTTTCCCACGTTTATAAATATTTCTTCAATTTAATAAGTTTAATTTCATAATTATCAAATTGAGATAGCATTTAGTTTACTGTCAAAAACAATTACTTTTAATGAAACGAAACAATTTAAATATTCCTTCTTAAGTTCATCTGAACTATTTAGAAACATTCCCTAACGATGTCAAAGCGCAGTTTAGTAAAATGTAAAATCATCATAATTAAAGCTTGCTAACTGATTGATTCTCACTTTCCAATTTCGAAACTCGGTGTCTTTTCCCTCCCCTTTTCAAGTTACTAACGCTGTAATTGAAAACCTTCGTCGACACTCTTACATACAACCTGAAAGTGCCGAACATCGTCTTTTGGTACATGCAGTCGGCAAAGTCAGGAGGTTTGTAGAAACTCAAGTTGTCACTGGAACTTCGTCGTATTATTCCCAAAATCAATGAGGACATAACTTTCCCCTGAATTCTCTGAGTTGTTACCAAAGTAAATTAAAATTCTAATACTTAACATGCGATGCTTTGGAAAAGGGAAATTCTGCTAAGTCCCTTGTTATCAAGGGTATAACATGGGGAGAAAAGGTAATTTTAATGACAATTTCGCAGCATTTAATATTCGAGAATATTGAAATCAGTAACAATCATTTTCACATTTAATATTAGTTAAAATATTTTAATATATTTACTTTATAAAATTTTTTTTTTTAATTTTTATGGAAAATAGAAATGGATTAAGTGCTACTCATTCTTCAAATTATGCAACTAAATAATTTTCTAATAATAATTTATTTAAAGAAATACAAGATAAGATAAATTTCGTATTAATTTTCATTATTAATTGATTAAATTTTCCAAACAAATATTTCTATGATAAACCGAATTTTGTGAAGAAAAAAAAAATTTAAAATTATTTAAATTATTTTATGAAATCTGTAATATATATATATATATATATATATTTTTTTTTTTTTTACTTTAAGTATTTCACTATATGTTGGTTAAAATTACAATTTTGCAGTTTAGGGTTACAGATTACGGTTAAAGTTTTTATTACCTTGGTATCTTACACCAAAATGATTACGTTTTTACTTATAACACTTACCTATTTGTAACACGTTTGGAATGTGATACTTTTTTAGATTAGCTGTAATAGTTCACTAGCCATGATGTTTGTAATTCAACTTTAACATGTTTTTTTCATGGGAAATATCAATGTAAAGTTATAATTTAAAATTAACCTACAAGTCTAAAAAATAAGAATTTTCGACGCTTATAAATTTTAATAATTAGTGTTTTTTATATTTTTAGATTAACTGGCAATGATAATTTGTAAAAGTCTCTCTCGCGAACTATTCATTTTGCTAAAACTAGTTATTTAATTATAAAATTAACTTTTATAACAATTTTTTACTGTACACTGCTAGAATTTTCTTTCCGAAATTATGGTAAAAAAAACAACAGCAGTTTGTCCATCCAATTAACCGTAGAATTTACGATAAAAAATATTTTTTACCTTTGCGATATTGAAGCCATTTACAACTAGTATGGTTATAAAACCGTGAGTACAAAACTCTACTGTTTTTTTACCATTTACAACTGGCATGGTTTCAAAACAGAAAAAAAAATTAACTAGACATTGAAACTCGACATTTCGTTAGGTATTGTGGCGTCAACGCTGGGACTCGAACCATCGTTATGTTAGTGCCAATACTGACTAATTAGCCCTTTCGGTTATAATATGTACCCAGACGCAAAATTGTAATTGTTTAACCGTAGCAGCAGTTAATAAACAGTTTTTCTCTCAGTTAACAGTTTGAATACCATTTTATTTATGGTTATTTGACTGTTTTGTTTGAATATGGTAAAATAACAATAAAATGAATTGTTATTTAACCATTTTTTCCAAGAAGTCTTTAACAGTGCATAGTTGCATTTATTAGAACTGAAGCTTTCTAACATTTTCCTCTGAACATCCTTATTACCTTTTATTTTGACGCATTTAATATGAATCTTTCTGCTTTATTTGATAAATGCAGTTATAGTTAATAATTAGAGGCTATTTTTGCAGATTGCAGAAAATTGCAAATATAATAAACTTAAAAAGATATTTTTTCTTTCCCATATAACTAATCAAACAATAATAAATAAAAGTCAAACTAATATACAAAACACAATATGTCCTTGTGAATATGATACAACTTAAGCAAAAAACAACGTGAATGTAGCACATAAATTGACATTCTATAGTTTCAGATCTATAAACAAAAACCCACCTTGTTCCGTAGTGGACTGATCGTTAAGACACGGTTCTCAGCAGATCACCGAAGTCAAACATCACTGGCTGCGGCCAGTGTGCGGGTGGGTGACCACTTGGATCAGTCTGCGTAGAGACCGAGGGTGTGCGGTATGGGTCCTCGTTAAACTGTGCTACCGTAAAGTGCTCGACTTCGCGCGCAGGTCGTTGGGCCACCGAAGAGTCGTTGGGCTTCTGCAGAGGATCAAAATTGTGATGGCATCTCTTCGAATCATCCTTCGGGATGTTTCCCAGACCATTGTGGTGCTCTAGGGCGACGTAAATGAACTACAACTACAACAGAACCCTCCTTAGTGACAAAACGTCAAAATTATTATGTCATTTTGACATTTACATACTGAGAAAGTTTCCTGTTTTTAGAACTCAAACTATAGTTATGTCAATTTTTCATTTGTGCTGTATTCAAGCTGTTTTTTTGCTTTTGTCTGCAAAGCACAAAGTCTTACCCTTTCCTTTGATGATACAACTTCATTACAAATTTATAATAAGTATTTGATGTAAACATGGTTTTTACATATTCCCAAATTATTATTTTAAAATATATATATTTAGCCCTTATTATTTAGCTTTTTTTTAAGCTGAGATGAGATTTATATATATTTTATAATTAAAATTAAACCTATAAGTATCTTTTAAAAGGAATTAAATTAATTAAAACTAGTGTTTCAATACACAATTAGAGACTAGCAGTATTTTCATTGCAAAATGCACGATCCGTGAGATTCTTAAAAGTAATATTCAAGCTAATGTAATAATTTTGCAATATTTTCTTTAAATATTATTTCGCTGGATTATAATGAAATCAGGTTGAAATTAATCAATGACGACATCATGATGTTTGCTCTTCCTTTCAACACTGTCACCGACTCTCTGGCATCTCGCAGACCTAATCATGATGTCGTTACAAATCTCTGTAACGCACTTTAATGATTAGTCTCATCATTCTGCAGAGCAATGCATGGTGGTGATGCAGGTTACGTGTTTAACCACTAGGGGGGACTCAATGGTGACATTATGCAAAAGCCAGTAGGGAGGATAGTGATGTAATCATTGGAGCAGAATAACATTATATAGAACTTTCTAGCGATAGTGGATGCATGTCATATATCTGTGGTTTTATGTAAGAACAACTAATGTTAAAAGTTAAATAATCTGATTTTTTTTTTACATGTGTAATTTAAATATTTGCATAATAAAGCCAATTTTTTATCATTAAAGTTTAAGTTTAACTTCAGATGTTCTCGTTTGTAAAAGGTGTAAACTTTTCGACGGTTGTCAAAAATCATCATTGGCTGCACAGGGTGAACTGGACTGACCCGATTGCCCAACTCTTAGGTGGGCTTTTTTGAATTTTTGCATGCTTATGAGGAATCATAGTTACGAAGAATGAGGTACATTCTTTTTTCGTGGGTTCCTATATTTCTCCTTGACAACTAATATTTAAGGTTCGCTCTAACACTGATTGGTTGTTCTAGCATTGACGACAGAAAAAAAATTTGATAATGATTGGCATAGCAACACTAAAACTAAACTCAGCGGCGCGACAGCCTATAGAGGGCCAAGGCCTACTGTGCCCATCTCAGTTTTCTTAACCTTTGGGCTCTGGGGTGCAGGAGCAGATGTTCCGGTTAGGTGGTCAACCGAACGCGAAACTCCCAGTGTTTAGTTCCCAAGCATGTTTGGTACTCATTTATCGACCCACTAAAGGGATGAAAGGCTGAGTCAACCTTGTCCTGCCTGAGAATCGAACCAGGGACCTGTGGCACGACAGCGCGAAGAGCTACCGCTCAGCCACCGGGCGTCGGCATAGCAACACTAAGGTAAAATAAAAACCTTAATGGCAAAATAAGGGGCCAAATTACTCGTGGTCGTGCCACATTTTTAAAATTTGCATATTATAACATGTGTTCTTTTTAAAATTAACAATTCGTACTCGGACTAATGAATTGTACAATTTATTTCATTCAGAAAACCTACTATTCTTAATGCCACCGAACTTTAAAGCGTAAATATTGAAGACTTAACTAATTAATGATAAATTTCAAAACTCTTAACTATTCCGGAATATGTCGATGAGTAGAGTGCATTTTAAAACGTCTTTCATCGTTGCGGAACGCTATGGTGGACTGATTTTAAAGGTCCATCCATCTTCGTTTGAAGGTCATATTCCGAACCAAATTATAATGGCTGGAGTTGCTGTCATTTAAAAGAATCTAAGCGCAGGATATGACACGAGCAGACACGACATGCCCCCCCCCTCATAGCATGCCATGTCGATTTTGATTTTGATGGATTTCGCTAATATGGTCACCAAACATGCTTCCCTATCTACAATCTCTTCCATTGTTGTGGTTTTTCACTTTTTACAACGACTAAAAGATATTTTAATGCACATTATAATGCAGTTTGAATGTGGGTAGACACCCCTCCTTATCCCCCATGGAGGAGTTTGAGGGGGAGGTTGTGACATTCGACGATGGCCCATCCTCAGGAGAGGGAAAGTAAGGAATTGTTTTAGAACTTATCGGTCGCAATTCATCAAAGAACCATCTATCATTTCGCTTAAAGGAGAAGGCAGGCGAGTGGAGGAACAGTGAAGATGTTAGAACCATACTGAGAAAAAATGTCCTCATGAGGATTTCAGCCCCACCTACTATAAAGACATTTTTTTTCCAAGTACAAAAAAATACTTTTCCTCGTGGATTTCTCTTTTTTTTATCATTTCTCGTGCTGAAGAAAGGTCTATTGGATTTTTTTTTCTTGATCTTTGGCGCAAATGCAATGCTTTTACTGGCGGTTACAATAAAGTTTTTTTCCCCTCTTACAGTTAAGTTTATATATATACTTCTTTCATTCTTGATATTTTTTATATTGGATAAGTAGAGGGAGGAGTAAAGTTCTCTCACATACAGTTTTCTAAGCGAAGAAAGTTACCGTTCTTTGTTTTTCTTTTAGTCTGTGTCTCACCCAAAAGGAGAATGTGCTTTGCAATGCAAATCTGAACAACGGTGATCGAGCTGGTAGTCTTACCCTGATTTTCAAAAAAGGGTATAAAGAAGTCATCTAAAAAAGTGAGCACCGTTACATAAAAAAAAATAAAGTTTGTCTAGTACAGAAACAAAGTGCTTGGAATAAAATCTTCAACTCTTCTAAGGATAAAAAGTAACTGAAAGCTTTATTATTGAGCCCTATGTAGATTTGATGTTTACTAGAAGGAAATTATTAAGTGTGGTCATTCAAATTATCATTTGACTATTAAAAAGCACACTCTAATAATTTTTACTATTTTAAGTAGCTAACTTTCATTAAAAGCGTAGGCAAAGGCTGTTTTCTTTGATAAGCAATAATTCGTTTAAATACTCCGGATAGTTGAGACAGTTGTGCATTACAACTTAGTACACATCCATGAAATTTTAATTTTGGGTATGGAACCATCTCAGATTCCCCCCCCCCCCTTCCTCAGACAGACATTCAAAATGGCTGAATATTCATATCCTTCAAATGAACACTTCTGAATACCATTCCAACTAACTATTTTTAAATGTTTATGATGAAATTTATTAATAAAGGCATGCAGTTTTTTACTTTAATTCATACATGTTGCTTGGAGGCTCTGCTCCCTACTCGTTTCGCTCACCAACCCCCATGATTGCTTCGATCATTTTGGTTTCTGGACGGTAAACAGATTGTTGCATCAAAAGTAACATGCATCCTATTTTTAATACATTATATATATCATATTATATTTATAATATGTTTAATTGAAAACAAATTTCAGGAATTATTTAATGGAATAGTATTTACATTTATTCTTCAATATATTGTCTGTACTTCTAGATTGTCAATATTGTTTGGAATACTAATATTGAAACACAAAACACATTAGATTTTCATACTTGATTAAATTCACAATTTGATATTACCGCGAGTACAAAATGGCACCACAAGCACTGAGAGCAATAGACTGAAGTAGAGCATTCTTCGACAGAGCATTCTTACTTCTACAGAATCTTCTTACATCTACAGAATCTTCTTACTCCTACACCATAGTACACCTTTCTTGCAGTCATATCGTATTGATTCCATGAAAACTTTGCTAAGCTTTTGGCAGAGTATTCCAAAAAATTTGAATGCATAGATTGTTTCTTGTATCGTCAACACATTCGTCGTGGCTAGTAAGGTTATACAGTAAAAACATAAACCTCTCCAATTGTCGTAACATATCCATATCTTGAATAGTTTGCCGAGTAGGTCTATCCGCCTAAACATGAAAAGTAACTTATATCTTGATATGCATTGTAGGTGTCCATTATGTCTTTTTGCCTCTTCTTTCCAAGAAGGATACAATTTTGTTCCCAGTTATTGCGTGAAAAAATAGTATGCTAGTATAATGATTACGATCCAAAGATCTTGCTAAGGCATGAGGCACGAATATTCCATGCGTGCCATAAGAAAAATGTGTTATAAAGGATAGTTATTGTTATAAAAAAAATATTAATTATTTTTGAATATAACTTATAATTTAATATAAAGATTTAATTAGAGAACTTAAGCCTTATAGCAACGTTTTAGTCAAATGAAAAATAATAAATTTATAGGCCGAAAAAAAAATCAATAAAATGAAAAGGACAATTGTAAATGTTATTTTCGCAATACCCTTAAAAGAGATTATTCAAGCAGAGTCACAAGAATCTTCTAGAAGAATGAAACAATACCTGTCAGATGATAAGTCCAAATGCTGAAAGCATTAAAAATTTCATCATTACCAGTTGAAAAACAAAGAGCTGACATCAATGGCAAGTTTGAAAAATGAATCTTTCTTAAGCTCATTTTTAGGTGGTCATCAAAATATGTTGAGGGAAGTGGAGTGGAACAAAGGATGGTCAACAGTGTATCCATCAGAGGACAAAAACCGTCGCAAGGCTCATCAGACATTCAAAAAAATAGCCAGCAGACGTACCCTCTCGGAATATTTCAAATTCTTTAATGAGGCACAACGGATCATCAAAATCTGTCAGGACACAGAAATATAGCAGGATTTAGTAGATATAAAACTGAATAACTTGGGGAAGCTTGTTCCCCTTCCGGATGGTTAAATTATTCGTCACTCTGACGAGGGCAGTTAGTATTTATTGAAGAATTCAATTATGAGACACTTAGTGTAAAACGGCATCCATCTTTGGCGTTGGGTGAAGCTCATCTCCTAAAGTTGTTGAACCAATGAAGGAGAGAAAAAATGGCCGAAGACTTATAACATGATAATCAAAGTGTGAGTGTGTTCTTCAAGGATATGTCTCGGTCCTATTTCTGCCACAATATTAACGTTCTTAACTAGCTTGTTTTTGCCCAACTAAATTTTATCATCGAATTTTTATTTTTGGACAGGTCAGAGAAGAGACAAGTTACAACTAAAACCGAAACAATGACGAAATGCCGACAAGCCGACAAACAGGTGCAACAGCAACTAATACTGAGAATTTCAAAGCGGTGGCTTGAAAGATGGAAGGATAAAAAATGCAAATTGTAATTCAGTGACCCGATGTCACACCGTGGTTTTTCCGACTGAAAAAGATAGAAACCAAGAGCTTCTTAATATTCAGACGTTGTGCCAATATGACAGAAATAGTACTGTTCTATGTCCACATTGCACAATTCATCTTTGGTTCATCCTTATTGCTGCACAGCATGATATGAATAAAGCAAGTATTCGAATGCCAGTAAAGAGAGTTTTCTCTTGACATATTGACGATTTATGTACAGTGAAAGCATTGCTTTAATAGTTATGGTCACTTGTTTATCCATGGAAATATCTGCTGAGTTGTAACTAAGAAAGATCAACTCCGTCTTATTTTCATCAACTCGGAGAAACCCCTTGTTTTTAGGGCGCTAACTTCTTTGTTCAACACGCCTCCGAACACCTTTCCCCTTTTGCTGCTTGTGTCACTTTTCAAACCATCGGGCTTATTAAAGACCCAAATGATATCTATCCTTTGTACACGTTGAAGCATAGAATTGACGCAAGCTAAGAATATATAATCTTCAAAAAATGTTGCCAATTTTGGTCGCAACACGTAGGCAATTGTATCATCATCTAACATTGTAATTTTTGCTGTTGATGAGATAGTGCTAGTGAAAGCGAAATTTTCAAGATTAGACTTTAAATCTGACTTAGCACTGGTTCTTACACTCATTAACTTCGTCAGTACTGAAGGATAAGCTTGTTTTCGTATTTAAGAAGCTCATCCAAAACTCCATTACGTACCCGTGATGCAATTTACAATCTAGAACAGTGATTCTCAACCTTTTTTGGGGGGCGGAACACTTTTAACGATTTCGAAATTTGACGGCACACAATGAAAAAAATTAGTTTAAAAGTTGTTTACTTACCCATAATACACTGTGTTAAATAGTTTGTGATAATAATTTTGAATGTGAAATGAAATAATGTGTACTGCAAAAGCACGTTTATTAAGGGATTAATTATATATTTCTTTCGACTAATTTTTTACTAGTTAGTAACAGTTATTCATTTTTTTGCTAGTTATTAATTGTTAACCTGTTTTCTATAGCTATTAACTGTTATTTTTTTGTGATTTCTTGTTAACTAGTATTTTTGGTGATTATTAATTGTTAGTTTATTTTTCTGTTAGTTATCCTTTGTTAATTTGTTTTTATAACTATTAATTGCATAGCTTACTTTAATGATTAGCTTTTATTTCCATTTGAAAGTTAATATTTAGCTTGCTTTCCTTTGTTGATTACTATTAAATTTCCTACTTATTTCAACATTTTTTTAAATTGTCAAAGACAATTTAAACACTTCTTTCTTATTTTAAGATTGTCAGAGACAAGACAATCACCGACAAAGATGTTCACGCTGTTGAAGCGTGGAAAAATTATAAAATGTATATATATACAGGGTTATTCATAATTCCCTCCGTGGTTTCGAATCGTTATAGTAAAGAAAAGAAGACGAATATGAAAAAAAAGAAACATATGAAATTATTCCGAAACTATTCAAGTTTTACTTACCTACATTACAGGTGTTCTATGTGTGAACTCTTGGTCACACGGCATACATCAATGCGATAGTCCAGTTCCTGCCCGGAAGGAATTATGAAAAACCCTGTATCTATAATATTATATACATATATACGCTTTTCTTTAATTTAAACTTAACTCGTAATAAAAAAAAAGTATTATAATTTTTATTGCCTCGTTTCTAATATTTGGCGGCACATTTTAAGAATTTGGCGGCACACAAAAGTGCCGCGGCACAGTGGTTGAGAATCACTGATCTAGAAGGTAATGAGCAGGCATTCTTCAGTTTTTCCATTTGTAATAAATTACTCTTCGAGAACTGGAAGGCAGCTGAAGAGCTCTTATAGGATCTGATATATGCTTAGTTTTAATAGCAAGCCTCTCACTGATTTACAACTTATGCTGGACAACTCAATTTTTTTTCTTCGATGTTTTAAAATATGTTTGCTGTTGTCGAATGTAAAAATATTATCTTGGATATTATCTCCTCAGAGAACTATTATGTCAATGAACAATTTGAAACATTGCAGAATTGCTCTTAAGTTGGTTCGAGTTCTCAAAGAACGGTTAGATCAACGAACAGTTTGTAACATAATAGGGCTGATCTGAATCAGGGCCATGTCCTCAAAGAACTGTTAGGTCAATGAACAATTTGAGAAATTGGGCTTTCCTTTAGTTGGTTCAAGTTGTCAAAGAACGGTTAGATCAGTGAACAGTTTGAACCATTAAAATTCTAAATTATAATACGTGAAAATTCATTATTTTTTTTAAAATAAAAGTTATTAAGAGGGATACATATTTTGCAGTGCAAACACTCAGAAATACACAAAAAGCGATTATTTTTATATACTTGTAATGTTCGTTCATAATAAATATGATTATATTTCTAGAATTAATTTTATCATAATTGACAGCAATTTAGCTAAAAATAAAAGCATGTGTTAGACAACCGAAAATCTATTTCATAAACACTGTGTCGACTAAACTAAAAAAAATTGTCATGACAAGATCATATTAAGACCAAGAATGATTGAACATTTAGAAATATTACATTAAATAAATAAACAAAAACTCTTTGCTATAACGTAAGTTAATCCTCTTGTCATCCAAATGCTACGAATTTTTAATTAACGCTAGACTTAAATTTTTTAAAATCTGTCCAAAATCAGCCAATATTAAGGTGTAAACAATTACATATTTTAATGCTTTAAAGCGTTTTTTTTTTTTTTAATAAAGTCTCTTTTCGATTTCGAAAATCAAATGGGAAATTACTAAACAACACACTTTCACAGCGTTACCAGGAAAGTATCACAGAGTTAACAGGAAATATTAAATTTAAAAATCAAAATCCATCTCGATTTTTCATTTTCTGTTTCAAAAATTACAAACAAAATTTTTTTCATCGATTTTTTTAAAAATTTAATTTATAGCAGCATAATGAACAATGTTCCATTATCCTCCTCTAAATAAAATGTTTTTTCACTTTTCAGATAAAATTAAAAAATAATTTGCCTTTTTTTTCTGAATTATTTTAAAAAATATTTAACTTATTTTTCCTAAACAGTTATAAAAACAAATAAATAATCCCAAGAAACTGAAGCAGTATAGATGCTTGAAAACTTCATTTACTCAAAAATATACAATATTTTTATGTGCACATTTTTATATATATATTTTTGAAGCAAATGAAATTTATTTTTAAATTTATTTTATTATTTAAATTTATTTTTAAATAATTAATCTCAAAAACCAGCAATTCTATAATAAAAAATATCTTAATAGACTTTATTATTTTTCAATATTATATTTTCTTGATACCTTAATTCTACCTACGAAATCATTTTCACCGGATGAATTGCTGAATATAAAAAAGAGAATTAATTAAAACTAATAAGAATTCTAATGTAATCATTTACTACAAAGCTATTTTTTCTTCAACAGATTATAAGAAATGATAAACTAATATACTATATTATTTTTAATAAACTTTTTCTTACTTCTAGACGAAAATTGCAATAATTTTTCGAGAATAAATTTCTAACTGTGCGAAACAATTTTATTTTATCCCGCCATAATAATCTAATTCCCCTTACCTTAGGATGTATAAGACATTTGCATAAAATGTAAACTTAAATAACTTTGCTTCCTCGCATCTTAATAATATGAATTATATATATTATATTTGCTTTATAAGAACTACAAAAAAAAATAAAAAAAACATTTAGCCAAGTCGAAAAAATATTTATTTATAAATATACTTCATTCATTTTGGATTTCATCTTATTTAAATGCGGCCATTTGTTTTCCATTCGTTTTAAATTTTATGTAACCTTCTGCCAACCAGTCAAGCTGATTTTTATGCATCATTCTTTTGCTACTAATAAATGAGTGTGGGAAAAATATTTTCCATAATCTATTTTATTCAATATTTTCGTTTCTTTAAATTTATTTAGTAACATCTACCTCAATTATTTCAGATCGTAATAAGAAAAATATATTCAAATATTATATTTCTTTCCTTGAAACAAGGTTATCATATAAAATATCATTGTTTTGATTTCTCTCAAGAAATCACCTGACTCATTTCAATAAATAAATCTACAAACACTTCAAATTATAAAAAAAAAAACTATTTTTAGTAAAAAAAAAAAGATATATATATATAAATTTTTTTATGCTTAGTTATCATTAAAAACAATTAAACTTCTATGCCTTATCGGTTTTACGCTTCAAGAAGAAAAATGATTCTTTTCTTCTTGCAAATACTTTTTTCAATGTACTCCAACCCTTAATGTCTCTTTTATGATGTATTTTTAACCTTTCTCTATCACCCCGTACTTATGATAAGCTCCTAAACATCATTTAAATGAATGAAATAGACTGAGGGAGAAAGCTTGTCATTTTACGTTGCTAACAGTCGATTTAGTTGAAAGTCACGAGAGCCTCTTTTATTGAATTAAAATTATTCACTTTACTTTCTCTAAAAGTTAAAAAGAAGCGTCAAGAACAGATCCACCCCCTGCCCCGCACACACAAAACGTGAGCAACCAATTGTTGCCGCCAACAAACAGCCTTAAACACACCTTCGTAACAAGCTCTTTTGGCGTACATACCTAATATTTCATCATTAACAAAAATTAGCTTGGTCCACGGTGGCGGAGGCCGCTTACGACGACCACGAATGCGGCGGAACCCCCCTTTTTTTGCGATCCCTGGTCGCTCGTATCACACTACTCTTTTCTGCGCGAGGAGGTGAAAAGCTCCCACTCGAGTATCACCTTTCCCTTCCACGCGCGCAGGGGCATACACCGGGGCCGCCCCATGACAGCTCATTCATATGCAAATGTGGCAAGCGCAGTTAATGAGTTGTGCAACGATAGTTGGAAAAGCGGGAGGGTAAGAGGTACCCCCCCGGGTTTGCGCCCACCAACGCTAATCACGTACTGGGGTGGGCTTAAGTTGGTACGATCTCAGCTGCAGCATAGTCCAGGTATAATTTGCATTTCAATGGCGGTCTCTGCGGGCCTTTGGAAGGGAGGGAGGGGAGAGGTAAGAAGGAGATTGTGGAAAGGCAAGTCATATTTAGCTATAGATCAAAACTAGTAGAGGGGCAACAGGACTGGATTCAATTTGTATCCAGCAGATTAAGGCTACCATTGATGCTTCGATGATCTCGTCAAACCTCCTTCTCTAGATCTTCCTCAAATTCTGAAGAATAAAAATGAATTTTCTGACTTCAATAGGTGGCCGACTAGATCTAAAAAATTAATGCTGATATTGGTGGTTATTGTATCAATCTTTTTGTTAATGGTTAGTGTAACTATTTCAAACTCATGCCTACACTTTGATATTTTTTTAAGATAAATGAAATCAAGGAGAGAACTCTTTTATAAGGTATGACTAATTAAATTAGGAAATATATTTAGAGATGAAAAATAAATAGAATAAAAGGCTTCATATATTTTTCTAATAATTCAACTAATTTAAAAGATTCAATTAGTTTATGTAAGAAAATTCGTCATAATCGATATACCATATATCATTATTGCCAAAGAGTTATGTTCTAGATTAGGCAAAATTAAAATAATTACATTGATAATTTAACAAAAAAATATTTAAAAATCCTTTAAAAAAAAACTGGTAATTGTATACCCTCTAAAAACTATTATGATCAAAACCAACCACGATAAAATTAATCTAAGGACCAAAACTAAGGATATAAAAATAAATAAATCTTTCTTTTTTTTAATGTTTATTTTACATTACTACATTTTACATTGAAACATATTAATTTTTTATAGACACTTTTTTAAACAAGTATTCTTACAGATGCTCATTAACGTGTATCAAATGGTGGAGTGCTATCAACACTGAAAGTTCAGATTAGTTTAGAATATGCTTATGTAAATTACAAGCTGCTATTAAATAAATAATCCCAGGAAACTGTAGCGATGAGATATTACTTGATTAAACAAGATTCCAAGGCATCAAGAGAAACTGATGTGATTGGGGTGGAAAGAATTTTGGCAATGCCGAAATTTCTAAACTGAATTTATGCCCAAGATTCTAACAGAGAGCAGAAATTGACGATTTCTCGTATTCTTGATAACGGACATATCTATTGTATTCCTTAAATCCAATTTTTTTTTTCATGACTGGCAAGTTTTGAAAATGAGCGCCTGTTTTTGGGCGCTTGAAACATGTCGACTGTTATCTCCAATTGAGATTTTTTTTTTTTTTTTTTTTGAAGCGAACGAAGTTTTTAATCAAGTAATGCTAGGCGTCATGTTCACGAGATTCTGAATTTTACGGTATTAGTTATATTATTAAATACACAGTGTTCCCGAAATTACATTTTCAATCGAAATGATGTTGAATTGTAAACATCTTTAAAAAAATTAGGAATATTATATTAGCAAATTATTTTACGATCACCTCTGTCATTTCTATACTCGTCAGAGTCATTAATTTATCAATCACTATTATGTATTGAATATCCTCCAAAATCCGTAATTTGGATAAATAGAATATTATATGACAATAAAAATGTTATATATTTTGAGCCACGCATTTTGATCCTCAATACCATAAGTTTAGTACAATTTTGAGTACAATTTCTCTACTAATTTGAGCTTTTATACTCTTACAAACCTCACTCTGCATGCTATCTAGGTCACGTTATTCAAATTAAAACCAAATCTTCCTTAAATCTTTTTTTCTTAAATCTTTGTATTTTATTACTCATTTCATAAATCAAAGCATTTTACCAAGATTCTTTTTTCTTTTCTTTGGATTTTTGTGAGGGGTCAACCTTGAATAATATGTAATTATATGAGAATCTGGACTACGTATTTTGGATGTTTATAGCAGAAATGGGAAAGATAATATGCCTAATACAATCATTTTTGTTCATGTGCTATTCATTATACTGTAAAAAATTCCGGATCAAATTCCGGTAAAAATTACGGATACTCAGGGTGCCGGTTCTTTCCACCTTAAACTTGGAGCATGTCACGGAATAAAATATCTGATATACCGTAATTTTTACATTAATAATTGCCGTAAAGTCACTGAATAGATATTTCTGTAAAAGTTACGGTATAATACACTCATGGACAAAAAAAATTGCGCGCCAAGAAGGAGTCGTCAAAATGAAACGAAATTTTAAATACGCAATGACTACTTTCATATAAGTAAATGATTAGAAAATCAAAGACTATCGTTTTTCTTTGATTTTCTAATCATTTACTTATATCTAAGTAGTCATTATGTATGTAAAATTTCGTTTCATTTTGACGACTCCTTCTTGGTGCGCTAATTTTTTTGTCCATGAGTGTATTTTACGGTAAAGATCGATTTTACAGAGGATGCATTCAAAGTGCCGCTCTTTATATCGTAATTTGATTTGAAATTTGGTACAGTGTAGGAAACTGGTGTTTGGGGAGAAAAATAACATGAAAATTTATTAGAATTAGAGTAATTTAATAACAGGTTCTCTTTTTTACAAAAGTGCTTCTTTCCATTTAAGTGACATTAGGAAAAAAAATACTGAAAACTGCTTACAAAACCACTGACTGATAATTATGCTCAAAAAACCATATTGTTCTTATTCTTTATACACTCGTAAAACTTAAAGCTTATAAGTCTTTGGCCTCGGGGATTTCCTCAAATACTCTTCTCCCTTTATTGAAATAATTTAAGTTACTGCAATTAAATTACTCAGTGTATGGATTTCACGCCGACATTCCCTCGGTAGAATCAACCAAAGAAATCTTTAACTCCGCTACCATGGCATAAGAGAGAGAGAGAGTATCAGCAGTTAGAATGTAATCACTAGCCATTGGCTCGAAAAGACACTGAAAACTAGGGTACGGCAGACGTTAAGCTTTTCGCTTGCAAATGGTTGTTGTTTCTAAAGGAGACTAAAACACATTCCTCCCAACAACATAACACCTAGCAACGAGTTAAGATCCTCCAATTATCCATCCAGAGAGCTTCTGGAGAGACAGAAAGAGAATCGGTTTGGACCAGCAAACAGTGTGAATAATCGGGCAGGCACACATTCACAAAGAGCTGCCACTCGTTTAACATAACAATGCAGACCGAATGGGGGTTTTGTGGGGGATGGTTGGCGGTCGATGGCGTTGCCTTTATCAAAAGAGATAAGAGATTACGAGGCCAAGGCGTCCGTGTCTGTGTAATTGAAAGAGCAGCAAGCTAAACTCTGCCGGATGAATAAGAGGCACCCTGTGTGGGAGAGGTCTTCCTTTAATAAACACGCGTGTGTATTACTACCTTTTCAACCCCCATGAGTATGGTTTTCATACTCATCTTCAATGACATCCTAAAGTATTAATATAAAAAGGGGAAAATAACGCTATGTTTACTCTTTCGCCAAACCTCAAAGATTTCTGGCGAAGTAGAAAGATTAAAAAAAAAAACTCTTTTACAATGACATGAAAAGAAATCAATTTCCGCTGTACCTTTGTTTCGATGTCTTGAGTCGATGTGTGTGTTTTCCTGGAAAATATTAAGTTTTCCAGCCCTAGCGGGAGTTGGAACATTACGCCGCATTCATTATTTTGTCGAGTCTTTAGAACAAAAGATATATTCTTCGGCGTCGAATGGATAAAAGGATGAGAAGAGAAGGATATTTTCTTGGTTGAGTTTTAGATGAAAGAGTAGCATTTCAGCTTGATAAACTAATTGAAATAAGCCAAAAGGAACGTGTAAGGAAAGTATGTCTTTTCTAAAGTTAAAGATTTGGGGGAACAGGCCTTAAAAACAATCCTTATTGTTTTGCTTTCAGAGTCGCCTGCTAATTCTTTTTATCTGTTCACAGAAGAAATTATCTTAGAGAACTGACTTGGAAAATTAAAAAGTCACAGTGCTTTAGATACTTTTCTCATTTGTTTGCCTTATTGTAAGAAAGAGAATATATTTCCCGTCTAAAATGAATTTATTAACGACAATTGGCATGTAACTGTGGAATAAAAGAAAATTGAAATTAAAGGGATGAGAATATACTTTTAAGAAAGCTAAAATAAGAAACTAACAAAATAATCATTTGTTTTAGTAATGTCAATGGATGTTAATTGAATTATTTAACAATTGCTCAAAAATTATGAAAGAATTTTTATTGTTATGGAAGATGATTTATTAATATTTACTCTTATCATTAAAGGAATTTTGCATTGGCTGCGAATCGAAACACGTCACAGTCAAACTCTAAATGGTCAAGAGAAACGTATGAACTCAAGAAATTTTTAAAGTATGAAAAACTCTTACGTTTTTAGTTCACTTAAATGTTCTTTCCAAATTTAAATTATCTGAATGTGCATTTAAGTTTGCTTGAAATTTTGAATCGCATGGAAATTTATTTATAAGAAACCTTCTATATTTCAATACTGTATCAGCATTCGTTTGATTTTGATTGCCTAAAATCTAGAAGTAATTTATGTTCTTAAATTTATTATTTTTTTCGAAAAACATTTATATTTTTTAGTTTCTAAATTTTAAAAAGATAAAACTATTGTATTTAAACTACAAGCACACACTTGGGTAAAAGTTGAGAACTGTAGTGCATCGGTAAGTGGGGAGGGAAACAAAGTAATCATGTGAAACATCTGCCAGGTGAAAATAAATGTTTATATTGGGGCACACATTTTTGATATAGTGTATAGATTTTTTAAGCTATTAATTAGAATATTAGGAAGTACAACCTTATAGTTCAAAACAATGTTACATTTTGGAGGAAAATGTGTGTATGTTTCATGGTAAACAAACTGTTTTTTGTTTCTTCTATTTTTTAATGTAACTGAACTGATATTACAAAAAAAAAACTTTAGTTTTTAAGAGTAAAATAGTATTTAAAATAAATTTTCAATTTGGAAAGCTCAATCTGTATTCAAAAACTTTTTTAACTGAGCAATGGTACTTGATGAAAATTATGGCATGTACGTTACAATTATAAAGTGTCATAAAAAAATTAAGAAAAATTTTCTATGTTCCTCTCTCTTTCTATTTTTTTAATGAATTTTTTTAAAAATTATGAATTTATTTTCAGAATTTTTGAAACTAGCAAATTTTTAATGTCCAGAACAAAATCAGCTTTCTCTTATAATGTGGTATTGAGAATTGACGCTTGTTTAACTCTAAACATAGGATTCAGAAACTCAAACTCCCAAAAGGATGCTAAGTCTTCCATTTTTGATCAAAAATCTAAAATATAATACTTTTAAAACAAAATTATAACTGTTATCGATGCCTAATCTTTATTTTCTTTTCACATTATCCATTGATTGAAATGAGAAAAATATGGAACATCCAATTTATCATACATATTTCTTTCTCTACACAAACTTCTTCGAATTGCTCGCAACTTCCTAAAATGACATTCTTCTTAACCGCATAAACTTTCTAAACTTAAAAAAAAATTATTATTCCAATCATCCATCACACTGGAAGATCAAGAGAGTAGAAATAATTCCAAGGAGGTAAAAAGAGTGGTGGAATACGAACCACCGAACACGAACTCGGGTCGCTTTCACCCAAAAATGCTGAGAGCGAAAAAAAAAAAGAAGATATAAAGACAAAACAGCAAAGATAGGCGAAGAAGAAGAGCAAGAGCAGAAAACGCTGACAATGCGGGGGTGTGACACTTCCCAGATTTGTTGGCATAGCAACAATCACGGAAGGAAAGAAAAGTGGAGGGGGGAGGAAGTTGAATAATGATTTGTTTGCTCTCCCTCCCCCCTCGTTATTGTTGGCCTTAATGAGGCAGCTCAAACTCAGGTGTCGAGCAACTCCCCCCCCCCTCACCTCCCATATAAGTCTCTCCAATAGCTGTCGGGAAAAAAAAGAAGGAAAAGATGCATAGAGGAATGTTCGATAATATTCCTAGCCCTGGAGGTGAACCGAGTTATTTCCAATATCTGAATTTTTCCGGTATTTCAAAAAGAAGGGGTGAATTTTGCTTTTCCTGCTTTTTCCTATTTATCTATATATCTTATTCGAAGTTGTTGGTGACTTGTTTTCTGCAATCAATGTTGCCTTTATCATCGAATATCTCTTTTTTTTTTCCTTTTGAAGATCACCGCACGGGTCGCTTGTTTTTGACTCGGAGTAGGGAAGGGTCCTTTTAACATTAAAAAGGAGTCCCCCTTTATGTTTGGTTTAGAGAAAGGGGAGAATTTGAATGTGCAAAGTTAGCTGAAAGATTTGCTAAGAAAGACATCACAGGTTTTCTGATTATTGATTTTTGTGTGAGTCTAAACCAAAAATAAAGTCATGTTTTGTAGTTGTCATTTTATTTTAATATTCTTGGTAGGTATCTACTATTATTATCATTTGTTTTAATATCGATTTTATTTCAATTCGAAATCTTAAAATATGACGTTATCTTGAATTTTGTTTTTTGCATGTGCCAAGAGACAAACGTGGGACAAAATTTATTAAAAGTTAGTTCTTCTCTTATTTTATTAAATTCAAAAAAAAAAAAAAAAAAATTAATAATAATAACTATATAAATTTTTCTATTTCTTTAAAACAGAATTTTCAAAAATAATATCGCACTGTAGTAACTGAAATATATTTAAGACTAAAAATTAACTATAAATAATTAGTCATGAAAAGTAAATTAATATACAACTATAACCGAATCAACAAATCTTAAAAAAATAACCATCCTGAAAAGCAATTGATGCAATAGACTTTTTTTAAACTTTACATAATATAATGTAATAATATTTTTACATAATATATGTACATAATATTACATTCAGCATTGTCCTAAACAGTTGAACACTAAACTATAATATGACTTAAAACAAAAAAATATTTATAATACGAAAAATGAACTATAAATAATTAGAAGTAAATTAACATACAATTATTATCGAATTTACAAACTAAATAAAAAATAGTAACCGTCATGAAAAACAATTGATGCAATTATTCTTTTTCAATTTTTATATAATTTAATGGTGCTAACATTCAGCATTGTCCTAAATATGCAAAGATTAAAGTATAATATAACTTAAGACAAAAGAACTGACTATAAATAATTGCGTGTGAAACGTAAATTAACATACAATTATTACCGAATTAAAAAAAAAATCACCGTCACGAAAAGCAATTGAGGCAATCGATTTTTTTTTTTTTTTTAAATTTTTCGCATAATTTAATTTATTCATATTCAACATTGTCATAAATATATAAATCAAAATAATGTAAATTTACTTTCTTTTTTACTTGCAAGAGAGTCAAAATAAAAACTAAGCTCTAAACTAAATTCAATGGGGCGAAGGCCCATCGTGCGTAAACAAAAATAAAAAATTGTTAATTTTAAATGGCGTTAATTCACATCGAATATTTTACTTTTACAGTCGATAAAACCGAGCTTTCACTGATTTGATTGTAAAAAAAATTACAGCATGCATGTTACTAACATAATTTTCACGTACGGATATTTTATTTGCACTCTGTAGTTTTGATTAATTAAATGATAACCTCGTTTTTTTCGTTAATTGATAGTTCCTAATGATACTTTGTTGCCTTAAGATGTTGTTTTGATTCTTTTTAATGATGGAAAATTCTAATTAGTTTTTGCTTCTAACCTTTCCTTTACTATGCAAAACTGCCTTATTATTATTATATAATCAATATTTATGACTAAAGCTCTGGCAAGATTTATAAGGACTCACATAAATTATTAATAATATTTGTTTTTCGGGAGAATATTATAGAACATTTTAAAAACAACAATATTTTTTGATGAGACAATATTACATGGAATATTTTATAAAAGGATTTGTTTTAATAATTATCATCCTTAATCAAAAGTTTTACTACTTTTTAGGAAAATTTTGAAGAAAAAAAATATTTCTTTTACACGTAAGAGCTGATGATACTGAGCTAAAGTTGTACAACGAATTTTTAAACTAAAGTTGATTCTTGAATCAGATATATTAGGAACAATAAAATTGAAATCAAAAACTGAAATGAAATGCTTTATGCACGAATCATAATTAGATCCTTAATTGCTGTTGGAATTAGGTATCTTCAATCTGAGATAGAAAGAATAGAAAGTTTAAACTGTTTTTTAGGATAGTTCTGAGGAAATATTACATTTACATGAAATAGCAATGCATTCAAGCTGGCATTGATACTTCAATCAGATATATTAAATACGTTATTTTTTAAATTAGATCTTGGATTGCTGCCGGAAATAGATCCTCGTCTAAGGCCCCGTTATAGAAAGTTTTACTGTTGTCTTAAGAACATAATGAAAAAAATTTATTTTTGTACAAAAAAGTGATTGGGATTAAAGACTAAACGGATAAAGAAATTTGTTGATGACACGATTAGCACAGAACAACGAAATGGAAATCAAGTATCACGTTTAAAAAAAAAAGAAAAGAAAATTTAAAGAAAGGAATTTTTTATTTCCATTCAATCCATCATATATTTTTTAAATAAATAAATAAAATACTGGACTTCACTTCAAATGCCAAAACTCGCTTTTTGCTTTTTGAACTCTCTTCACCGCCATAGAAAATCGCCGCTAGTCTGGGAAGGCAAAAATCGGCTTGGAAAGGAGGGCACAACCTCGTAAATTCGGACGGGAAAACTTTCTCTGGAAAACGGGGAGAGGGGGTGGGGAGCAGAAGGAAACCGGGAAATAAAAATAAAATAAATAAATAAAAAAAAATCACCCCCTCTTCTTTTCCCGAAGCCTCATCCATATGTATAAACTTCACTGCAAATACTCGCACAACATCTGTGGCTGAATTTCAATGACTTTGCGCCGGCAGCTTGGGGCACAGCCCGCAATTGTGTCCCAACTTTTTTTCTCTTCCCTCAGAAAATTCGGGTCCAGCAAGTATGACTCCTACCGTCCATTCGACATCAGCAAGTTTTTTTTTCCATCCCTACTTTGTGTGTGTTTCATCATTATTCTTATTATAAAGTTATTTTTCAAAGACTACTTCGAAGAGGGGGATCCATGTTTGAAAAGCTATTCCCTTGGAAAGTAGAGGGTTTATTAAGACTTTTCCACACTGTGAAGGGTCAACAATAGAATCCGCTGACAAATGATTTTTTGAATAAAAAAGTATAATAACTATAAAGCCCGCGACACTCAATTTAGACGAGGATCTTTTCAAAACTTGGATGGCTGGGTTCTTCGCAAAGAAAGTTGTGTGACAAATGACTGTTGTATATAGGGGGAAACTACGAATTTGTAATGCAAGCTCATGGAGGCACCAGGAATCTTGTTCTGTTGGATTAGACTGTCAGAGTTTGTATTGATATTTTGTAATTCCCGATACCATAATGGACTCGTTTGAGCATAAGTTATACTTTGAAAGAATATCTAAAGCTCCGTTGGAAATTCTTCTGAAAAAAGACTTTGACTGAAGTTTAAAATATTTTATACAAACGGATATTGATAAAAATGTTCAATATTCCAAGAATTTTAAAATTTGTTTCAGAAGGAAATCGGTAACAATCTGGAAAAATCTTTTAAAACACAAGGATTAAATTTTAACCGATGAATAAACAACAAATTTATGAATTCAATATAACATTTTGAATGTATGAACAATAAAACTTTGGAACTATAAAATAAATAAGTTTTTTTAAACGAAAAAATAATAATTTAGAGTTTTGAGAAAATGAAATAATTCATTTACTTCATATTTCTAGAAAATATATGCTGCAATTTATTGCCAAACTTAATACAACTTGCAAACTAATACTGTTAAGTAATTTGTATTGATGTGACTCTGAAAAAGTAAATAATAATTGTAAAGAATATAAAAGATCAAATGTGTTTTGGAGTTATTTATTTCAAAATCTGTTTTTAAAAAAATCATAATGTATTAAAATCAAGACAATCTACAACAATAGCGTTTATTTTTTCTTCTTTCCTTTTTTTTTTTTTTTAATCCTTTTTTTACACATAGTTATAAATTTTTCTTCGCATAGTTTCTTTTTCCTTCGTCAAGAAATATTCTATGCTTAATATATTTCTAATATGCATATTCTTTCCGGTATTTTTGACGATTTAGGTCAAAATCAGATCAAATGAGATAAATTTCCTATGATTAATTTCTCGGTAATGAGTAATAAGAAGATGAAAACAGTGAAATATTGAAACCAAATTTGGAACTATGATAAGACACAATCACAAAAATTGCGGCAAAAACTCTACAATTCAATTTGGACTAGATCCCTACAAAATGTCTATGGTCATCTGAGTGGTCAGCCTGCGATCTTCAGCGTCCGTGATTGAAGAGAAGAGGAGTAAGGGGTGTGGAAAGGAAGTGATAGTCGTTTGATGCCGACTCATGTTTAAGGATTTTCGCGTCGTCGTCTTTTCTGAATGACGATAATGCACAAATAGGATGAAGGAAGGAGATGCCCACGATACTTCACGGTAGGGGTTTTTTCTCTGCAAATATGTGACGCGAAAAAAGAGAAAAAGAGCCATAAGGGGAAGACTTATGGAAAAATTGCTTTAAACAACGAAAGCTTACTTTTATAAAACAGGTGTTCGTTTGAATAAATGTGAAATGCTTTTATGGAATTCTCTAAACTGTTCTTAGGTTATACGCTTTTCTTCCGCCTAAAAAAGAGAAATATGGACAATAGCATCTTCTAAAGTAGCTCTTCGCATTTTCGAGTTGAGTTACTACGGAATTCGTCGTTATAAATATTAATTTCAGTATTTGAAATCGGCTATAATAAACTATTCGAGTTTCAATAAATATTTTAAATAATAAAGTAAAAATTTAAAGTAATATATATTTAAAATAACACTTACTTTATAAATTCGCTATTAGATATTAAACTTCACAGCAGTCAAACTCTGTAAACCTATTCAAAAGATCTCGTTTTATATATGAGTAAACTATTCAACAAATAAACTGTTTAAAAGAAAATTTCAATTGTTAAGCTTTTAATTACTTTTTATTATAATTATTTATTATAATTACTTACTATTATTTTTAATTTTAATGAAAACCTAAGAAATGATTGAAGAAAATATTCTTGCATCGAATTAGAAAAAGAAAATTATTTGAAGTGCACAATTTCATTTATTAATTTTATTCTGAGTGAATAGTCAAAATCCATAACCATTAACGTGGTTTTACCCACATATATACGATTTATACACTATGACTTATATACTACGAAATTATTTTTAAATAATTACTAAAATTTTGCAATAGTGTACCGGTTTTAAAAAATACGGTTTACCTAATCACATTTTCATTTATGGGAAAAACATATGAGCGGGAAATAAGATTTCATCGTAGTAGTAGTATTTACATACCTGCCTAAATTTAATCGTTTCAAGGATAAATTTTCTAAATTGCAGTGAAAAGATAGTTGAAATAAAATTGCTCATAAAAATATTTTTAATTTGCCTGGGTTTTAACGTATTATCGCTTAGAAAAACTTGGATTTATTTAGATGTTTTAAAACTATTATAAATTAAATTTCGATATCCAATAATTAAAAAGAAATTTATCACTCAAAATAAAATAAATACAAAAATTTAAGTGCTACGAAAAATTCTTAATTGTTTACGGCTGTGCATTTATTCGTCGTAGTTCGACGCAGGTTGTAGTTTATTCGTCTAGTCAGTTTATTCGTCTAATTCCAAAATATGCACAGCGGAACCCTAGAATTCCGTGGAAAGGTCACTGGGGCTCCGGGAAATAAAACATTTTTGAGACCATTTACGATTTTTGAAACCTGTAATTATATTTATATCCATTTAAAAGTCCCATATTTGTTTAATATCTAGGTTATTTTTACGAAATTATTTCAGTAAAATGTCAGTAAAAAAAATTTGCATTATTTCTACAAAATTATTTATTTATAATACCAACATATTAACATCAAAATCACTTTCAATTGCCATCATAGATTTCTAGCAAATTTCATGAGGAAAAGATCGAATACAAAAGATTTATAGAGAGTTAGGTTGATTTGGGTTGATAGTGCAGGCTAAAAAATAAATTTTAAAAAAACAAAAACGGATTACCTTGAATAACTTTTGATTTAATGATTGGATCCTCACCGTATCGGACTCAATCGAGGGGGTGAGTTCAAATAATGCTAATTAATCAGTGCATTTGAAGTTACGAAATCAACCACAAAGACGTACGTTCTCTGAATAAACATACTTTTTTTTCGACTGATACGGATTTCTGACTCCTTAAATATATTTGCACATAATTATAAAATTAATTTATTCAGGGGTAGTTCCCCGCAAAAAATAACTTTTAGTAAATGTTTACAATTTTATATTATTTTTTTAATGATAGTCAAAAAAAGTTTAAATTATAAGTATACAATTTTTGTCATTTTAACGAATGTAATTTTACATGACAAAATACAATACTATTTGAGCCAAATCGATCAAAAAATTCCTGAGAAATCTAATTTTAAAACAGCTATGAATATGCTTTTTACGAATATTGAGTACGTAAATTTTTGTTTTTATTAAACAGCATTTCTCAATATATGTTAAACTCCTTTCTGTCTTTATTAAATAATTTTCTCTGTATATTTACATAAATTTGCATGCAGGCATATAAAGTAAACGTTATGCCATTTTATTTTTTGAATAAATACTATGGGAGTGAAATGCAATGTTTTCACTGTAAAGTATTATGTTAGATAACTAATGAAATTAAATATAATTAAAAATAGATTGGTGTTAAATCAACTTATTATCCTTCCATTTAAGCTATACTTCTTGTTCACATTAAAAAATATTTTTAAGTATACATTGTCATACGCCACTGGGGACACATCCCTATTATTAAATATTTCCTCGTGTGCTTCTGAACAAGTTATAGCGGAACACTCCTGGCCATTAGCCCTACTCCATTTCAGAGCTTTCTATAACTTAAAAACTATTATTTGTTACATATTTTATATTCATTCTGACGGAAATTTTATTATGACTTTATTATCAGGGTAAGAAAATAATTATTTTTAATAGGTTTTATAAATGGTAAATGTAGATTTTACTAAAACTATTTCCTTATTATACTGAGAATTCTAAGAATTAACTGAAGCGTATAAATTGTGTTTTTGACGAATAAATAAATTTCTTTTAGCACATCTTGGATAATGTTAAATTTAAAAATTATTTATTAGAAATGAAGAGTTTGGGGCCATGTAATAATAAGCAATATTTTCTAATTGCTCAAGGGATTGTTTGGTGTAAAACAAATTCTGTAAACAATAAGATGTTTCTATGTGAAGTACGAGTATACAATAGAAATGAATTTAAAAACACCTAAAGTACCTATTTGGAAACAATACTAAGAAAAATGTCACCTTAGGAAGAGAAAAAAGTGTGATTTATCTCCACAATACCTCAAGATCCATAGATTTTATTTTTAAAAAAAAAAGGCAAATGTTTATATTTTTACTCACATTCATGCCCAAATTAAACTTCAAACTTTTTTTTATAAAATTTGAAACTACACCCTTGTCTAGAGATTTTGATTGGTTGTTCTGATTCCTTTAATTAATAAGCTTTTCACTCTTAATGCGTTAATGAATAGTTAGTACACGAAGCACAATTTAAAATTTAGTTCCAGTCATTTAGGAGAAAACTGATGACGAGCAGCCCCTGCAGAGTGGTTGAGAAAATCCAAACACATACCCCTACACCCCTCTCAATCAATGACCCCCTCTTTCAAGTAACCCCCCTCCAACAACTCAAACCAAAACGAGCACAGTAGCTAGTTGTTGGGGGAGACCCGGAACCTATAATTTATGCCAAGCAGCGGCCATATTTAAAGGTCCGCGGTCCAGACTTAAAACCACAAAGAAGAGGGGGAGAAAAGAAGGGGTGGGTGAAGGAGCCACGATCAAATGATCGATCTGCTAGCCTATTAGCGATGCAAATGAATTCACAGTGCTGGGGGTTGGGGCTGCAAAGGGCGGGATCTCTTGCGCCCCATTTTCTAAACCCCCTACGCTCTCCTGTGTACTGAATGTTGTGGAGGGGGGATTCATTTGCTCCAGTTAACGTTTCAGAATTTTCAGCCCCCCTTTTTTTCCTATATTCTTTTTTTTTTTCAGAGATGAATCTTTTCTTTGTGTTTATCATTATACTCGTTTTTTTAATTTTATTTTACTGAAGGATTAAAGCTTAGTTGTAAAAGATTATTAAATTTGAGAAGGAAAATGATAAAGAAGGGGAATAAATTTAATTTTGCTTTCCCCCTCCCTTCTTTGGTTTTATTGGTGGTTAATTATGACGTTAAATATTTAGACTGACTTTTTGAAAATGTGAATGAATCATTTTTGAGTGTTATTTATCACGCTTTTTTTTTATTGAAGAATTTTAAATGAATGAAAATAAGCTGTTGTGTTTTAAATTCAGTTTTATTTTTCGTTCTTTGAAAAGATTCTTTTTTCATTTATTTTTTTTTTTTTGCACTTTATTTTTAGAAACTTGAATAAAGAAAACACGCTTAAGCAGTGTAGTAGCAAGTTTTTATACTTGATTTACTTTCGAATTACATTCAGATACATTGAGTGGTGGTATTATTATTATTTTTTTTTAACTTGTATTGAAATGAGAGTTAATTAATTTAGTTTTTTACCTTCGAAAAATATTTTAAAGCGAACAAGTCGACAGAAAATGCTGTTTATTTATTATTACTCATTCGAAATTGTTACTTATCATTTTGATCATCACAGAATTCAATACGAATAATCATATTTAAAAAATACATTTTAAATTATCAACTAAATAAGAGAAGCAGAATAATTTATTCTGGAACGGTGCTCCTTTAGGAATTATTTAAACTGAAATAAGAACAACGATGTCATAAATTAAAAACAAGTTATGTCATTCATTTCTTAAAATCTTAATTTCTTAAAAAGATTTATTAACGAGCTATAAAACTAGTTATTGTGCAAATATATATATACATAAAATTCACAAAATGACAAATGTTTGACAGAATTAGTGCGAATATATAACTAAAAATTTGCTTGTTTTTTAAACGAAATGTTTATATGCAATGAAGCCCTTAAATTGATTCTAATATGCATAAAAATGTGTGTTGTCAATAAATAAACAAAAAATGAACAACTATAGCAGTGACAAAGTAAATAAAATATGTAACTAAATGCACTATAAATTTTTTTTAATTTGTCTCAACTCGAAAATGGTGGAAACTAAGCACCAAAATTTCATTTCGTACAGTGTATCGAATGTATTGCTATACTTTTTACATGTTGCATAACAAGTTTGTTTTGCATGAGCGAGAGTATTTATTCTCATAATTTGATAGTAAATTTAAAAGCTTAGTAAAAGAGCAAATCAAGCAAAATATTCTTTTTTTTTAAAAAAAATACACAAATTTCCGCGTTGTTGTGGTCAACTGTATGCATTGGTTTAATCAATCTTTTTTTTTTAATAAATAGTTTTCCATTGAAGTATTATTTTTTTTTTGTAAAAATTTATTCATTAATTATTTTGTATTTTTTAGTTTTCCGTTAATATTGGAAAGAGGTCGAAATTTCAATTGGTGATAAACGTTGCTTACTTCATTTAGTAAACATTTGTAACCTACTCTGGTATCGGGGTTCAGAGCTTCAGTGGAGTCTTGAGCACTCTATCTAGTTGAAAAATGGTTGAAATTTTAATTGTGGATTAGTTCTATTTGTGGTGATAAAAGGTGAGATAAATTCTGCTTATAGCAGTCAGAAATGATTGCAACTTGTATTGTCATTCAGGACACAGCTGCAGCAAAAGTTTAAGCACACTAACTAGTCAGAAAAAGGGTCTGAATTTTAGTTGATAATTTCTTTTGTCGATAATATAGAGATTCAGTTTGTAGTAGTAAGGAAACTATTGTTGTATCGTATTATCATTAGGCACAGAGCTCCAGATGAGATTTAAATACCCTGGTTAGTCGGTATTCCGGTAAACCATAAATTCTATTTAGCTATGACGAACAAATTTTACTTTGCTATAAAAAGCAATGAATTCTATTATGTTATATAAAAAAATAACTAATTCTGCTTTTTGTGAGAAGACAACAACTAAAACTTGCATTATCATCAGATTCAGAGATAAGATTTAAACACTCTACTGGAAATTTTGGGGATGTAAAATGCAGTGATCAGGTAAGGATTGAAACTTGCATTTTGATCAGGCACAGAACTCCAGTACAAATTTGAGTGGTCTAGCTAATCAAAAAGGGGTCGAACTTTTTATCACAAAAATTCACTCTCACAGACACTAAAGCGAAAGACGTGAAGAGCCTTGTGATAATAGTAGTAATACAAAGTTCACGAGTAGAATTGATACCATAATACAAAATTTCTACCCAAGTCCACTGTGACAGAATACGACAAAAATACGTAAAAAGCGTTTGACAAAAATAATTAGTATTTTATTCAGAAATTTTGAAATCAACATTTCGACATTCACGTGTTAAGAGGACGCTATACCTCGAGAGAAACCTTTCATGACAAATACTCTTTTACTTACATATGTAATTTAAAATTTAGAAAAACCAAGCAGGTAAACCCCCATTAAAACATAGAGTAAACCATGAAACTTTATGTGCTGAAACGGTGTCAAAGATTCCAACTTGCTCCGGACCGTGGATAAATATTTGCTATTGGTTGTGTTTTAATACATGATTCTTGGTTATTAAATTAGGTTTATAAGGTTTTTACTCACCACTATTTTTAAAGAATTCAAAGGCTTGTATGAAACTCTACTTTGTTACAGTTATGCCGTGTTAAGTCTTGGCAAGTTGAGTTAAAAAGTTGACAAGATTAAATAGAAATCTAAAAATTTTAGTTAAAGTTCTGTGCTATTTTTTAAATATTTCGTTGAGTCCGAAACAGTTGGAATCTCTGCAATGTTTTCAAAACATCACAGGATTACGCTGTGGGGAAAAAAATCCTTCCACAATTTGTTTGCCAGCCGATATTTTGATAATAGCATTTTTCAGCATTCGAAAATTCATAGTTTAGTCTAGGTTTGCCTGAACTCACTTTTCTTTAAATAAGCATAGGAGGTTAAACAAAATTTACCATGAAAAGTTTCTCCCGCGAATTAGCATTCTCTTTAGAGCCAGGAAAGTAACACGTTAAGGAAGAATTTGAAGTATTTGTGTGTGGATTTCAGGCTGATTAGCACATTGGCTAACTAACTCGAATTCCCATTGGGAGTTTGTGTTAAAAGTGTAACATTTTAAGTCTCAAACGCAAACTCGCTTGTGATTATGTTATTTAAAAAAAAAACTGCAAAACTACTTGTGATGTACATCACTCTTCTTAATTCAAAGTCATAGACTGAGGAATTCTTTCAACAATGTGTTGGCCTCCCATTTATGCAACAAATAAAATGTCCACTGGCAAAACACAACGTAAAGCAAGATTGTTGCAAAGGGAGGTAAAAAGCAGGTCAGTGGCGTAGTTCTTGACTTACACTTTGCGACGTCTCAATTGCGTATTACTTCTTCCATCCGATCGATGCGGGATCGTAATGGATGCGGATCACGCGCGAGCCACCGCAACTGTTATTTCATAACACGTGGTTGGATCGATGCCCGAGAATTGACAAGCCGCAATAAACGCCTTCCTTCAGCCCCCCTGCGACTTCAAAATTCCTTCTCATGGACTCTTCCTTTAAGTCCCTTTGCCTTTCTCAGGCTTTTCTAAACAACAGATTATTCATCGCCATTACTTCAACTGTTTCATTTACTAATACACTTTTGAATTGTTAAAATATACATTTCATTTTAGAAACAATTTAGATGTTGCAGAAAAGCAATTTTTTATTTCAGTCAAAAGAGTCAAACATTTATGATTTAAAAATGTTTATAATCTGTTGTTTGAATGGTGGTGCTTTTTTGGGCAGATTTATCTGGGCCAGTTTTTAAATTGTTCAAGTTGCTCATTTCGTTTGAATATTCTCCTGTAGAAAGGAGTCAGTCAACTATTACGAAATGATATTTTTGCTGTTTTGAACTTCCCCACCCACTTGTCAGCAAAAACAAGCAAATTTAAAACTCCTCCATGATTACGTAAGAATATCGCTGTACCACTTCCATCTTAGTTTTTCGCTTTAACTTTGACTTTCATTTTAATAATCTAATTTTAGGATTAAATTCAAATAAAAGATGCAACTGTGCTCGAAGCAGAACTTACGTTTTTATTCATTTCATGAAAGTGTGAGTGGAATAATCTTAAGGAATCCTTTGAGTTTCTCTTCTGTGGTCAAAACTCTGAATCTCTGAAACTCTTTTGAGAAATTTTTTTCCAACTCTTCTCTTCTCCGAATGCTATTCCAAGTTTGAAATTTATCCGAAGTGATTAAGGGATCAATTAAACGATTTTGATTCCTTATGTAAGCACTGCTCTTACCTTTCCTCCACTCTTGTCTGCAAAAACAAGCAAATCTTCAACCCCACCCTCCGTTTGGTGCTTACGTAATGTTTGAACGGCGCCAAAATCGTAATTTTTTAAGAAATTTGTTTGAGTAAGAAGCACACTTAAAGAAGCTCACAAAACCCTTTGAGTGAACTTTTGGGTTTTTCTTATTAAACTAAATATTTTAAATGCTTTAAACACAATTTTTAATATGTATTGGTATAATAAATGCAACTTTTTCTCGGTATATAATTTTTTTGCTACGTAAAAATTTATTGAGCTCTATATCGCGTATATCTCAAATTCCATCGATTTTGTTCTGAGTTCCTCATTTTTTTCTTTAATGATAATTTTAAAAAATGAAAATAAACTTAAACCTAATAGCAGCATATAACAAATAGAATGAAGAAACATTTATTTAAATATATTGCTCAAATGTATCAAATACTTAATTGCAAATGAAGCATAAGGCTGTTTCTGAAAGGCTCTCTAACTTTATGAAATGATGCTGTTTTGCGAATAATATGCTATTTTTCGTGACTGTTTCGTGAGTTTACAACAGTCATAAGAGTGACTGTTAGGTTAAGTTTAGACTATCTTTCGCCAGCGCCCTCTATGCATTTTCTGAAAATGATGCAAAACTTCATTGTACAGTAAAGCCACAGTTTTGAGAAAATTAAAAGCGTTTGTGGTCTAAATTTTAATTACTGAAGAACTTGTTCCAATTCTATATTATTTGCGCTGATAAAAAATAGCAACAAATAGGAATGAGACATTGAATTTGATAATTTTCATCTAGGTGGGAAAATGTCGCCAAATTCAAGATTTTAAAAAAGTTTAAAAACTTTTAAAATATTTAAGTTATTTGTCAATTCTAAAGCCTAGATAATTCTTTACAGCAAAATGCCATTTCAGTTTAAAATTATTGCTTTACTTCAAGTGTAAGGCACTTAAACGGTGGCTTTTTTTTCTAGGGGGAAGAGCTTCGAAGAACTATGTTTAAAAAAAATACGTATTCTTTAAAGCGAATGAACGAATCTCTTACATATGTTGCTCATTTATGTGCGAATCTGTCCCTTTACAGTAAATAATGCACATTGGTGAATACGAAACAAGCTTTACAGTAAATAATGCACATTGGAGAATACGAAACAAGCTTTACAGTAAATAATGCACATTGGAGAATACGAAACAAGCTTTACAGTAAATAATGCACATTGGAGAATACGAAACAATAGTGAACTTTTAATCAGAAGAAAAAATATAATTCGATTTCTTAAATCCAGAACATGGCTTGATACATTTAAATATGAAATTATAATAGATATCTAAGAAAACTTTTGAATTGGAAACACTTGAACTCGAGGCTAAGAGGAAGACCGAAAAAGAAATTGTTGGACAATATTACCAAAGATTTAACCACCTTGAAGGTGAAAAATTGAAAGTTGAAAGCTAAAAATAGGAAGGCCTGGAACCATATTGTTATGCTGGCTGAGGCTGGTAAGATAAGATTCAAATGTTATATTTGCTAGGCTTGTTAGAGCTGAAATCGCTAAACCCGTTTTTCTGTTTAAAATACTGTTAAAAAATGTAAAAATAAATAAATAAAATCGATATTTTGAAAAGTTGTTAGTGGGTGTATCTCTTAGTTTCTCTATAAATTATTAAAAGACGGGTAACTTTTAGATAAATAAAATTAAAGTCATACTTTATGAATCTTATATACTTTATTTTGTTTATTACAATAGATTTAATACATTAAAAGAAATCTTAAAATTGTTTTTATTAAAACGCTGATCTCTTCAAACAATGTTTTAATTTTTCATCAGTTTGTAAAACGAATTTTTACAAATCATTCAATTAAGAAAAAAAAATATTTCGTGTTGTGCAGAGTCATTAAACAAATTTCAGTCTCACATTTTTATTAAAAGTCACTCTGCCATAAAAAAATTAAAAAATAAACTACTTAAACCTAATTTCTTACAGATAATATCTTGATGCTTTTTGAATGCACACATTTTTAAAACAGTTTTATATTTCAAGTTCGAAAACAAGGATTTCAGAATGGACATTGGGATAAAAACAAGCTTAGACATTCGAGAGTGTGATGAGGAATTTAATTATTCCTTCTCTTTCAGCTGCCCATTTCTATTTGAGGCTTTTACAATTTGGCTTCGGTCCCCAGTTGGAACTAAAAAGGATTTTCAGTGAATTGCTACCCATCGCTACCGTTCATTGTTTCCTCAAATGAAGCATCCGATGAAGTGTTCGTCGCTCGGGTGGGAAGACAACCATCCGAATGATTAGGGCACAAAAGAAACAAAAGGAGAGGGAAACATGGAAAAGGAGAATAAAAAGAACAAAATGTGCGCGTGCACACACAGTTTTGGTGATGAAAATTCAGATGGAACATGACACGAACTATTCTTATTGCATTGGAAAAAATTATTCCGTCTTATTCTTTCTCTCGTATCTCCACCCTCCTTTTTTTTTCCTTTTAGAAAATCCCTCTTCTCCCCTTTAACACGAATCCGATGTGCTTCTCTAATCGATTGCACCTTTGGGGAAATATTTTGATATTGTTAAGCTTTAAAGGAAAATTTGTTTCGATCGGGTATGATGATTCGCCTTGGATTACCCAGGGACGAAAGGGGAAAAAGTTTGGGGGTGAAAAAGCTCCGTAATATTTTGGCTGGGTTCGGGAATTATGTTAGAGCGATTTAAATATTTTATTTTGTGCTACCTTATTGATAAAGTTTTTCTAACGTAAAATAATAAGTTTTTAACTACATTTTTCCCTTACGAATAGATATCATAAATTTTTTACATAGTCCTGTTAAATTCTACTAAATATTCCTGTCTCATATTCCTGTCTCATATTCTCATATTCCTGTTAAATTCTACTAAAATAATCAAAGTTTTACATAGTCTATGTACATAGAAAAAAAATGAAATAGAAATCTAAGTAGGGATTGATTTGCAAATCCTTTCCAAATTAGCAGAAATTTAAATAATTATAAGCAACTATTACGATTTAGACAATTTAATATATTCAGATTAACTTACAGCTTTTTATAATTTTTCAGTTTTTACAATAAAAAGTGTTATTGCTACTCAATAACTAATTCTGACGAGAGTAAAATAATAGAATGTTGCTCGATACTTTAGCTTAGAAATAGCCCTAAAATAAATTAGCTTAAAAATAGCTGTTAGCCTTTGTCAACTACATAAATTAAACTTTATCACTGTATAAAATTTTATCATTGAATGAAATAAAATTTAAACTAGATGGTTGAATTTTAATGATATGTATTCTACATGATTCAGAATCAATGTAGTCTATACCAATTTTCGTTATATACATGTTAACTCTTACGAAAAATCTGAAATTAAATCCGGTACTTCATACCATAATTTAAGTCGAATATTTTATAACACCACCAATATTTCTAATAAATGCCTTCTGTTAAATTTATTTATACTATTCAATTACATTTGAACACTTGGAATTATATATTTAACTATTCGCTGCTAGTAAAATTTAGAAATAAGTCTATGTAAGTTGTCGAAAAGTATTAAGCATTCACTTGTCACGCGTTTTATGATGTCTAACGACGTTTAAGAAATAATACGTAGTACTTAATACATCTTTGGTTTACTTCTACTAGATTCTTAGCTTTATACCAATAAATCTGTACCGAAACGAATAGAATAAAAAAGTCTAAAAGCTTAGTCAAGACTTGATTGAATTTCCTCACGCAATCGTTCAAACTGACCACACAAACTTATCCAAACATCATTTGTCAGTTGATCTTCTTTCTCGTTACTGTTCCTTTTCTTTTATTTATTCGATTCGTTTGGTCAAAATCTCAACCGGCAAACGTTCGATTTGATTTTTATAGATTTTGTTTAGTAGTTTATGACTTTTTCTATAGTCATACAACTACTAAACAAATTTAAAATAGTAATAATTATGGTAATAATAATAATAATTATGGTAATAATAATAATGGTAATTATAATAATAATCATAATTATGGTAATTTTAATAATAATAATAATAATAATAATGGTAATTATAAAAATAATTATGGTAATTTTAATAATAATAATAATCATGGTAATTATAATAATAAAAATTTTAATTACTAACATTACACTAAATATATGAAATAATAGTTAATAGGAACAGACAAAACGAAGGATAGGGGTTTGTTCCTCAGCTGGAAGTTCACTCAGCTTTAGATTGAAGGGCACTAGCTTGACTATGAAGTACAGGTGACTTATGCACAATCCTAAACACATTGGCTCAATCATGAAGTTGATCGCGAAATTTTAAAGCCTTAACTTACATGACCTCCCTCCCCTCCCGGCTCACAATGGGTTGTTCCGGGAATTCTTTATCATGTACGGAATTTAGTAGAGGTAGATGACACAGAGTAATTTTATAGTTCCGCTTTTAAATTTTTTTTTTTAAAAAGAACATATAATTAGCAAGTCAATAATATAAATTCTTGTTTACGTAAAAAAAAAAATAAATAAAGTTCAGCCGGCTAGGGTACATCTTTATTTTTTACAAAACATCTTTTATTTATAAAACATCTTTTATTTTTTATTTATTTATTTACTTATTTATTTTACATTTTAGTTTCTATACAAGCACAAGCCTGCAATTGTCAAAACAATGTCTAGTAGTATTTAATTTGCTCAGAAGTATTAAATTTGTGATAAATATTAAGATTTTGATTTTGTAATTCAGTTAATCCAGTAAGAAAAATCCCCCATTGTGAGAGACGAGTTATTAAAAACTAAGTTACATACATAGTTTTGAAAAGTGCCCAGAAAAAAAGAAAAAGAGTAAGCAGTTTGTTACGTATGCCCTTATTATACACTATGAAATTTGTTAAGACAAAAAAATGAATAAAAATTACAAAAGCAAGCTTCCTGTTCGCTGCAAGCTATAGTTTAATTGAAAACTGGAAATTAACTAGTAATTGAAAACTGAAAAGACATTTTCAACAACTTTTACCATGTAAGTCAAGATTTTCGACGAAAGTATAAGAGTTTTTTTACTTTTAGTTTTTTTTTTATCGCATTTTGTTTCTTAAGATTGTGATTGCTAAGGCATCTAATGCATCTCTAGTCTGCTAAAATCTTAAATCTACTTAAATCTACTAAATAGCATTACTAGGATTCTTTATTCCTTTACTCAGTTCTCAGTTCAGATTTTTTTTTTTTTTTACACGTAGTAAATACTTTTGTCTGTCTCTGTTTCGATTTTTCTTGGTCAAAAACCTAATGAATATCGGGGAATAAAAGAAAAAAGTGTGGGCCGTTTTTATAAATTTATCAAAAATGCTGTGGTAAATTTATAAAAATAAGTAAAGGAATCATAATCACTAAAAACTATAAAAGAAATAATTACTGATTATAATATCAGGCTTCATAGTCATCCTTTTGAACGTATATAAAAAAAAAAAAATTTAATTTAAACGTTTGTCTTTACTTTGAATGATATATAAGCTAAATTAGAGAAAAACTTTTTGAGTAGTCTTTTTAACAGAAAAGTTATTTTTGCCCGAGTTTTAGTTCGTAAAATTAATTATTCAATTTATTGCTATTTAAAGAAAAGAGATAAAATGTATATAATAGAAAAATAAGTAGAATAAAATGGAACTAATTTTTGTCTAAACATACTATCTTGAGTAAATTATCTTAACAATGTTTATTTTATTTGATATTAAAACATAATAAATATAAAGTTTTAACAAAAAATTTATAAAATAATTACAAATAATTTGTAAAATATGCTTGGCATATTGCTACATTAGAAGTTATTTTTTAATGCTAAGTTAGTAGAAAAATATTGTTTTAATAATTAAATTGAACTTGGCTTTAATAAAGCAGTTAGACAAATCATTATTAAGTGTCAGCTGAGAAGCAGAGGCATTAAAAAAATTTCGGAAATATACGCTTACAGCTGTTATAAAAATTCTAAAATTCCACAGGTAATCAACATTTTGAATTTAAAAAAGTATTAAAACGTTAGTTTTTCCTAAATGTACAAGAGTTATCAGCTTTAATAAATACAGTTTGAAAAAGCAATTTAAATAATCAGTAATTAACATACATTTTTATCTTTGATTCATATTTCTTCAGTAGTCTCATTAACTACACTGAAGAGCCAAAAAAAACTGGTATACCTGCCTAATATCGTGTAGGGTACCCGCGAGTACGCAGAAGCGCCGCAACACGACGTGGCATGGATTCGATCAATGTGTGAAGTAGTGCTGGAGATAATTGACACCATGAATCCTGCAGGGCTGTCCATAAACCAGTGGGAGTAAGAGGGGGTGGGGATATCTTCTGAACATCACGTTGGAAGGCATCCCAAATATGTTCAATAAAGTTCATGTCTGGGGATTTTGGTGGCCAGCGGAAGTGTCTAAATTCAGAAGAGTGCCGCTGGCCACCAAAATCCCCAGACATGAACATTATTGAATATATTTGGGATGGCTTGCAACGTGATGTTCAGAAGATATCCCTGCCCCCTCTTACTCCCACTTATGGAAAGCCCTGCTGGATTCATGGTGTCAATTATCTCCAGCACTACTTCACACATTGATCGAATCCATGCCACGTCGTGTTGCGGCACTTCTGCGTGCTCGAGGGTACCCTACACGATATTAGGCAGGTATACCAGTTTTGTTTTGGCTCTTCAGTGCATGTGCACCTACTGTCTTAAGAAATCATTTGTTCGTTTAAAGCCCAATGATCAATGAATCAATGAATTAAAAAAACAATCAAAACTTACTTTTAAAATATGTATGTTATATCATTAAATCTCCTATTACTTAAAACTATGAATATACATAGTATAATGTAATAATCAAGAAGCAAATTAGGAATGTATCTACTCTATGGTAACGCCAAAAGGCTAAGTAATTTTCACCGAACCGCTTTGATAATTGTTTTGGTTAAATAAATCATAAAATATAGTGTTATAAGATGTGATAAAATTAAGTAAATATGGCAAAATTTGGTAATTTTATCATGATTTCTTAGAGAATGGTATTAAAACTTATTTGGTTAAATTTATTTTTCAGTTTTGTATTTTTTTACTAAATGTGTCATAATAAGAACTATATTTTTGAGAACTAAAATCTTCAGTAAACCTTTACCATAAGAACCGAAAAATTACCAAATGAATGGTTGATAAATACCACATATTTTGGTTTTATTACCAAAATTGTGTGTGTGTGTTCGTCCGTTTTTTTTTTTTTTAATTATTATTATTATTACCAGAAATGTCATTACGGTAATTTTACTAGAATATTTTTCTCCATTTAAAAATACTTTCATTATTGTTTTAGTTTTCTATTTGTTTATAACTTTTCTATGATAAATAATATGAAAAATAACACGAATCATTACGATTACTTAAAACTTTCGAGAAAATATACAATTTGGAAAACCTTCATGGAAATTTTATTTAACTTAATTGTTATGCAACAAAACGCAAATAACTTATCTCTTTATATTATTTAAACTATGACTCATCTAATAATTGACTTTTTATGTTTTTAAATTGTAGAAGTTAATATGTGTTATTTTATAAAGCATATCATTTATAATTATTTAATTTCACGTATTTTTTTAATAGATAAAATAGCTGATATGTATAAAAGTGAACTATATTATTGAGATGATTTTTTTAAGATATTTGATATCTTGTCTTTACGTTCCTATTATTCAAAGATTAAACTTATTGTATTGGAAAACATGTATTGAAATGCATATTTCTAAGTCTTTAATTTTACATATTTTGTATATCTATTAAATAGATAAAATACATAGCTGCTATGTGTAAAAGTGAAATATATTATAAGGATTTCCGAATTTCAAGAAGATTTTTCGCTCATTTAAAACATCTTTTTTTACGAACTTCATTTTACCATGGATCTTAGCGACAGAAATATTTGTAATAAACTGCAATAGATTCTTTGAAATAAAATTTTATCTCCTTTTCATTTTTCGTATTATTTTTATGTCTCACTAAAATGACTTACAAATAATTGTAACGTACAAAAAAACGACTACTCAGATTTCAATTTAGCTAATGAATAAGAGAAAAAAAATCGAAAAAGTGAGCAAATTTGGTGTTAATGAGTTCTTCTGGATGTGACATAGGCACGCCTTTTTACATTTCATTCGGCGAAGCGGCGACTTATGCCGCTTTTTTCATGATAAAATTTCATCCCCCCATTGAAAAATTTCTTCTTGGTTCATTTTTTCTTCCTTTCTTCATTTTTTATGCGACATTTTGTTTCTTTGCCTAGTAAAGACTGATTTCGTTTCTCGCTTCTTCGACCGAGGCGAGAAAAAGATTGAAGAGCGCTCAGATAGAAAAGAAAGATGAGAAGGAAAAAAAAAAAATATTTTTCTCCTTTATCTAAATCTTCTTCCTAGAAATTCTTCAAACTTTTTTTTTTTTTTTAAATTTTAGTCAGTTAACAATCTACTTTTGACGTTACAAACGTTTCACGGAAGAAAAAAAAATTCCCCTTGATGATTTTGATCGATAATAATTATGTCTTATAACAAAATACGCAGCTATTGATCTCCTAGGTTTATTTTAAGGATTTGTTTTTCAAATGTAAATTAATATTCAAATTCGTATAATAACGTAATATAAAAAGCTTCATTGCAATATTTAGAAGACAATAATAATATTTAGTCGAAAAATCTATTTTTAATTATAATATTTAGTCAAGAAATTTGATTTCAAAATAAAATTTGTCATTATACTAAAAATTCTCGTTTTCACAAAACCAAATTATCTATCAATTATGATAACTTTAGAGACACTGTTTCAATAGTGTCAGCGTGACGAGATGGCGAGAAAAATATTTGATATCTTCTTGAAAACATAATATCTATTTGAATTTGCATAATCTTAAATTAGCAATCTACTATGTAGATAAAAAGTAACGTAATATAAAAAGTTTTAACTTAAAGATTTTACGTAACATAAAAAGTTTCATTGCAATATTGAGAATACAATAATAATGTTTAGTCAAAAATCAAAAAATCTATTTTTAATTATAATATTTAGTCCAGAAATTTGATTTAAAAAAAAATTATTATTATTATATTAAAAATTTTCGTTTTCACAAGACAAAATTATCTATCAATTATGATAACCTTAATGGCACTGTGGCAATAGTGTCAGCGTGAGGGGATGGCGGGGAAAATAGTTCATATCAATTAGAAAAAAATCATTATTTAAAAATCATTTTTTGTTTCATTCTTTAAAAGTGAATTCTGGAGAATTTTTATCATATTATGGATTTTAATTAAAGTAAAATAATAAATAAAAAAAATTAGATATTCTAAAGTTGCTCAGTACTAGGAAATTGATTTTAGAAAGAAACTGAAACTCTAAACTGCCTTATTATGGCATGTGAAAACGGGGCACTTGTACAATATTCCATATTTCAGACTTTCGGCGGTCACTACGTATTGAGGTTGTACACCCATTTCCACGATGGTAAAAGCATCTAGCTACAACGACGAAAGTCATTGGATCGAGCCCTGCCGACATCGAACATCCAACGAACAGCCCTCAACCCTCTGCATTGGTGACTACAGACACTTGAACTGGCAACTATTTTTCTCTCGACAGATGGCAGCACCATTACCCACTACTTTGCCTCGTTCCACATTTCCTCTTGATTCAACTTACCATTGACGCAAAGGTCATAAACCATAGATATATTAATTCCTGCAACTAGCATATCGCCTGGTTCTAGATCGTGAAAACCCGAACTGAAATGGTGACTTCATTTACGGTCAAATGGCTTCTAAATCTCGTGTGACGACGAGATCGCTATTTACATGAATCTTCTTATTTCATCTACTCGGGTTCGTACACTTTTCACCATAGTAATTAGAACTACGACCAAGGAGTTCCTTGGTTCGAACCCTGTCGGCAGCCAACAAACATCTCTTTCACCTTTTCACATGCTTAGAGGGCTAATGAAGGAAAATGTTATTAGCAGAGAAAGGAGGGCTCAGACTCCTTTTCTCTGATCTGAGACTCCGATTTCTCTGATTATTCTGACCTAAGATTTATTTTCTATATTTCATAAATTTAATGTCCTATTTCTGATGCTCTATTATTCAAATGAAGGTTAACCTTAATCTGCTTTAAAAATTCCCTTATTCTTCTGATCAGTTTGAAAGTTTTAAAGCATTCAAACCTAGATTCGTCATAATAGGACATTTAAAGAAGAAAAAATTTATGTAATAAATAGCGGAGCAGCATTCTTTTGGTAAGAGGTGATTAAAACCTTAAAATTTGTCTATTATTCTTGTAAACTATACAGCTTTTTTTTTATCACCAGTTTTTAAGTAAACACCAGTTTGGCTTCAGTCAATGTAAATAAATAAATAATTAATTAAATTTCTAAAAAAAAACCTTAAAAATAATTTTTTTACGTCACATGTTTGATATTCAATTTAGAATTTGCCCAGTATTCTAAATACAATTTTAATCATAATTTTTGTAAATAAAACCGCCAACATTTTTTTATTTATTAAATACGTCTCAATTCATTGTCCAGTAAATCTGCAAAATCTCTAAGCGATCAAACGCAGAAAAAGGGGGGAATTTCCTTTTGTTTGAGTTCAATTTGGATTAAAAAGCCCCAGCTTCTTTTTTTTATCTTCTTTTATAAGAGTTGTTTTAAAAAAAATTGGGAGATGGGAGCGACGTTTCAAAAGAGGGCAGAGAAAGCGAGTAATCCCCTTGATTGAATCAATGGACAACCGAGATTGTATGCTAATGAAATGGCTGAGTGCGGAGACAAGTCAAACAAGGCCGCATTCACACCTGCTCACAGCCACCTTAATTTAGCCCTCTACCCTCTTTCAATTTCTACAACTAGCGTCTCCGCGCCGGGGCGTGACAAATGGGATGCCCCTGTCATTATTTTTTAGTGGAAATAGAAACATTTAGATCTTTTAGTTTAGTATAAATTGTTTCCAATTATGCAGTTCATTCATTCGCATTTAAGGAACAATTGGAATTTGTATCACTTTTAAAGATGGGTAGTATGCAAATTAAAAACAAACTTTTCACAGCCATTTTTATTCGATTCAATTAAAGTAAATTATTTCACCATCCAGTTTTAATAATAATTAAGAAACCAATTAAGACGTTGTTTGGGTATGGATTGATTTTGGGACTCTAGTTTCGCATTTGACTTCATAATCGTTGATGGTGCATCGGTGTCTCAGTAGTAGAATGCTCGCTTTGCAACGCATGTGACCGAGTTCGTTTCCCGACCGCTGCAAACATTTTGTTACGAATCAGCTGTCTAACGCCATAAAATAAAACACATAAATTTCTAAAGGAAATTATTCCTCGACTTAGTTTTAATATTTATTAAGGAATCAATTGACACATTGTTAAGGTATGATTGATTCTAGGAATCTGGTTTCACAATTAACTTCACAAACGTTACTGTAGCATCGAAAGTTCAGTGGTGGAGTTCTTGCCTGTCACGGGGCCCCAGGTTCGATTCCAGGCCGATGCAATTTTTTTTTATGAATCATGTGTTCAACGCCGACGTTGAAATGAAAATTAAAACACAAAAAATTTTAACGCAAATTATTTCTCAACCTAGTGTTAATAGTTCTTAAGAAATCAATTAACGCATTGTTATGATAAGGATTGATTCTGGGACTCTTTTTTTTTCCTTCACTATCAACTTTATAAACACTTCTGGGTTCGAATCCCAGGCAAGGCATAGATGTTCTTTCATTTTATGTACTATCTGTCCTTACTGTGGGAGCAACGTTGACCCACCTATTATGGTGCCCCTGAGGAAGTGGCCAACAAATCTGCCCTGTAAATGCCTGAATTGACGAAATGTTGGCACCACATAAATTGCTTTTCAATGTAACGAATAACTGATTTTAAGTTTGGTTTGCTTCCATATTTTCCGAATTCCTGATTATTGTTTAATACCTTTGTAAGAAAGTATATCAATAAAGAGAACTTTGTTTTTTTTTTAACTCATCATATATTGCTTACATATAAATATTAATAATTATTATTATTATTTTTTTTTTTTTTTTTGTATATTCGGATAGCAACATTTTCAATCAAAATTCATGATTGATCCAAATAATTCAATATTTCTTTTTGCCTAATTTGTGTATAATTTAAAAAATTAAAAATTGTAACAAAATTATTATTTAGAAAAATACTTTTATATTATACATTATAATAATATATATGTATCTTTATTTGAAACAAATACTTATACTTCATCTTCATCTTGTTCTGTTGTACCTTATTATGATTTCAGTTAAATAAAATTTATCTACGCATGATTCTAGAAACAGTTATACTACGGTCAAGCTCACTTTGCGTCCGTATAAATGTGACCATCTACTGGTTGTTATTATTTCTATTTGTTTGTTACAAATTCAGATATACTTGTCAAGTGTTTTCAAAAAGTCAAGAATTATTTTATTGTCATAATAAGAATTGTTTTTATCTTGTTTATTTCAGTTACGTGCATTTTATAGTAAATTATAATCACCCTTTAAATATCAGAGATTTAAAGTTATTTTGATTTGATCAGAATAAAAATAAAAAATGAACTAACTAAATAACTTTTGATGTAATGATCAGATTTTCATATACTGGGATTCATTTTTAATAGCTTAAATGCGCTAATTAGTTAGTGCAGATGGTATTTTAAATTAATTTAAGTTAAGTTAAAAAAAATTAACTATCATCAAATAAAATAATAAATAATTATTAAAAATTGCTTTTTTATATGGAATTATTTTTGATACATGGATTTTAAAAATTGCATGCAAAAATTATTCGAATCGCTTTCAAAATTCTGCAGATATAGGGAAATATGCAAAAGGTATAATTAATATTAAGGGGTGCAAACTGTCAACCGCTTTTCTGACCAAACTATAGGGACATTAATTTCCAGGTTGCCTCCCATATTTTAATGGTCAAGAATCTAAATCCTCCGAAAGAAAATAAGGCATGTTTATTCAGAGAAAGCACATTTTTTTTACCTAATTTCGTAATTTAAAATATCGTCTGTACTTATTAATTCACATTAATTCAAAGTAAGACTCTCGAATCATTAAAATTGAGATTTGAAAATCTGATCATTAGATCAAAGATTATTCAAGGTTTAACTTTATATTTTGCGGACTGTACGTAAGGATCATAATCCCCAAAACTAAATAATGTTTTCTAATAGGATTTTGAATAACAGTACATATAATTTGCCTTACGACTAATTAATTAGCAATATCATCTTTGTCTTTTTACAAAATTACTGTCCTAAGTCGTATATTTTTATTTACTTAATTCTTTAAAAAATAATAAATAACTCCCTTGCAAAAAAGAGTTCCTTAATTAAGGCTGAAAGAGGATCAACATTGATTGATATCTAAAGTCACGAAATCTTACTAAAACTTCTATCAACATCAGATTACAGAGATATATAAGTCCAATCACTAAATCATCTTAGTCATTAAGCCTCGTTTCTCATATAAAGCCCTCCTGCCGTTTGACTTTGTTATTATAGTTGTTTGAAGACCATGTCTAGGGTGACGTGTCCCCCCATTCCAAAAGGCCACACATATAACTCAATGACCATTCGTTCCACCCACGCTTAAGCACACACGCCTATTTTCGGTCATCACCCCCCTTTTTCAGAAAACAAGCCCTTCTCGTTTCCACAGTATCTTTATAGGGTGGAAGATAGGAGGGCTATTGTCATTTTTTTGTTTCTCCCCCCACTTCCCTTACTCCAAACGAGGCAGGGATTCCTCAGGAAGTCATATTTCATCGAAGGAAAGAAAATTATGATGAAGTTGTGTGTGTATATATATGTGTCCCCGCATCTTCCCTTTTCTCTTCCTCATTCATTACTTCCGGGTCAAGGGGTAGAAAGTGGAAGTGCTGAGTCTCCGTTTGCTCTTCCTCATCCATATGCAGGTTTGGTGAGTGATTATCCTGCTTTTTCGGGAGCTTCCTCTTCCACTCCAAAGATATACTACTTCTTGTTCAAAAGAATATATGACGAGATTTTGCCTATTAAAAATTATATGAATGAGTTTCGTATTGTAAATTGATGATTACATTAGGGTAAAAACTTTAAAATACTTGACTTGATTAAATGCGTAATATTTTAGTAAGTAAGAAATGAAATTGATTTTGCTTACCGGTAATTAAAATTTGTCTAAAAGTTCTCGCAAGATTTAAATAGGATGCCATTTGTGTTTCAATTTTGCCAATGAAAGATGAAAAATTAAGGACTGAGAGATAGTTGAGAATTATTAAAAATGAAAATCTACTCGAAAAACAACGCATTTTCTATCCAAAGCAATATTTTGAGTATTTTTGAGTCATCTTTTGGTCGCATAATTTCCCGTTTTGGTGATCAGAATCGGCCGTTGAGATCATACGGTTTAGCGCTGATGAAAAAAAAAAATTTAATTGAATATCTATGTTTATAATCGACAAACCCACAATGAAGGGAAACTGACAAGGGGGATTCAGACACCTTTATACAAAATTGTCGTTGAAAATGTCTACAAAAAATTTTTTCAAATTACTTGAACATTAAATCATTCATCTTGAACATTCAATCAATAATAATAATAAGTAGAATAATCATCAAATCATTTGATAATTATTCTACTTATTATTATTATTATCTTTGGTTCACTCACGTAACGTGCAGTTCAAAAAATAAAAAAAATGAAATCTAGAAAATATGGTCCCAATATTAAATAAATAACCTCAAGAAATTGTAGCGATAGGATATTACCTGGATAAAAACTTAATTTTCTTCAAAAATACACTCTATAGCAAAAAAAATCGACGCACCAAGAGGGAGTTGCCCGATTGAAACGAAAATTGGTGGATAGAAAGACAATGTACAGAATAGTAAATAATTAAAATATCAGAACAATTGAATAATTTATTGCAGAGTTACAGTAAAAAGTTCAATAAGGTGTTGACCCGCCTCTAGCCTGGATACAAGCTGCCACACGGCGTGGCTTAGACCGATAAAGCTCCCGGATGGTCTCTTGCGGTATTTCCTGCCAAATTCGATCCAATTGTCGAACGAGGTCATCAACATTCCGTGCCAGATGCAAGCGCCTTCCCATCATATCCCATACATGCTCGATGGGAGAGAGATCGGGTGATCTGGCAGGCCAAGGAAGAGTTTGAAAAGCTTGCAGACAGTTCATAGCAACACGTGCCGTATGTGGTTTGGCATTGTCCTGCTGAAAAACCAGCCCAGGGCGCTGCAAAAGAAACGGTAGCAAAACAGGTCTTAGGATGTCGTCGACGTACTGCTGTGCAGTAAGTGTACCTCTAATGACGACCAAAGGGGTCCGGCTGTCAAAGGAAATGGCCCCCAGACCATAATGCCTTGTTGAGGGCCGGTATGGCGTGCAATAGTGAAGGCAGGATCCCCCCTCTGCCCTGTGCGTCTCCAAACACGTCTTCGATGATCGTCAGGACACAGTTGGAAGCGGGATTCGTCGCTAAAGACTATACGTCCCCAGTCGGCATCATTCCAGCCTGATCTGTTCAAAACATTCATGCACACGAAATTTCAAAGCAATCGGATGATTGCTTCTTGGTGCGTCGACTTTTTTGTTATAGAGTGTATATACAAATAGAAAATAACATTCGTCATGTTTAAAGTGCTTAAAAAGTAGGCACCTATTTTCAAGACTCACCAGAAGTGAGTGAAAAAAACAAAAATTATTCAAAATTTTTAAAAAAAAAAAATCGCAATGACGCCAAAGAAAAATGGAAAAAATAAAGTTGAGAAACAAAACAAGAAAAACCACAGTAACCGAGAGAGAAAAAGGATGAAAAACAGAACAAGAAAAACCACAGTGTAGGGAAATCAGGGTAAAATGCATTTCCATGTATTATGGAGAGGTGGTGAGGAATTAATGTCATTTACAAGGGAATCGGCATTCATATGAAAAAAACAAGATTCTAAAGTATCACATGAGCACAGGTTGGAATGCTTTTGACGTTGTCGAAATTGAATTTATGCCCAACATTACAACAATGTACAGAAATTGATAATTTCTCGAATTCTTGATAACGAACATATCTATCGTGGTCATTGGCTGAATGGAATCCCAAGTTCTCAGAGTTGTTGTTGTTGGCGTAGGCCATTAAGACACTGAGGATGCGAACGTTCTTGTCTTCCAGTGGCGCCATCTATGGCCAAGAATTGACTTCTGCCACACCCATAAATCTCACCCCTTTATAGGGTGGACCCATTCATTCATCCGCAGATGTTAATTTTGACCTGAACCAGAGTACGATCAATCTCCAATCCAGCACCCCCAGAGGTATAATTTTTAACGAAAACATGGAGGGCTTTGTGACCCGACTAATTTAACATGCACCGGTCACCATTTACTACGATTCGATCTCCCGTTCTCACGAATAAGAGCCCAGCGCCCTACTAACCAGGCTATACGGGCCCAGTTCCCAGAGTAATTTATAAAAGTATCGTTTAAATCGTAAATTACTTATAAACTTGAAATATCGTTTGCGCACACTAATTAGCAGATTTAAGCTTAGGTCCTCGATCGAATAAAATTGAGTCATAGTACGCTAAAATCCAATCATCAGATAGAAAGTTATTTAATGTGTTCATTTGTACAAATTTTTTAATGAAAACTATATTCTAATTTTTTTTTTTTTTTTTAAATGTTAAATATAGAGTTCATAGTATAAATTCCTTAACTATGCGTAATTACCCGACGATAATCAAAAAACTGAATGCTGAAAATACACTCTCAAATATTTCACTAAATATTCCATAAAAATACTAGCATGGAATCAATATTATAGAATAGAATTTTATTGTTGGAAACAATTGAAATTAAATTATTTTGGTGAATTTACTCCAACCAACCACAGTATAATACGAATTTCAAATGACGCTCTCTAATATGAAATTAATTCCTTATTTTTTGTTTATTTTTGTTTACCATTATTTCTTCCTCTTTTGTTTTTATTTTTTATAAATATATATTTCTCCTCTCTTATTTCTCCATCTTCTAACAAAAGCGCATAGCAGAATATAAATGAAGGCATTCTTTCTTTCTTTCTCTTCATCTCCTCTTTTTCCTGGCGCATTATTTTTCCGGAAAAATTTTCTATGGTCAAAAGAAAAGGGTGCAGAGAAAAGTGAAGGGGGAGCATATTTTTTTATGATTATTATTTTATTTTGAAGATCCCTAGCTAAAGTTTTGTGGGGGAATTCGAACTATGTAAGCAGCTCAAAATAACTCTCCCTTAATTTGCCGTTCGTAAAGTAAAACAAAAAAAAGAAAGAAATGCTCTGAAAGTAAAGGATATTTCTTCTTCCTCTTACTTTAACGGATATTTAATATATTTTGATTTTTACTGTGACGTCAGAAATTTTTTTTCTTCCTTTCTACTTTGACGAAAATAAAGAAAGATGATTTTTTTCTGAATATTTTAAAAAGAAGAAAAAATTCTGAGCGTTGGAGCTCAGCTTTCTCATTCCACAGTTTTGTGCCAATTTTTTTTAAATAGGTATCCATTTTAAAACATTAAATAGTGTTTATAAAAAAATTTCTCTGAAGTATCGAAATTTACGAAAACATGCGTTTTTCGAATATCCTTGATTTTTCTTTACTTATACAAACTTTATATAATAAATAAATACATGATACTAAGAAAAAATAAAATAAGACCTTCATCAAGACTCTTAATAAAAATTAAATTGGACCTTATCTGAAAAATTATCAGTTATGGTTACATAATAGAATAATCAATTTATTTACCTTTTAGAAAGCTATTTTTTATTTTTTATTTTCTCAATTATGTGGCAATTAAAAATTCAATAAATTTCTAGATACGACTGTGAACCATCTTTTGCCATTAATGTTAAACTTTTTCCATATTGATTTTTTGAGTGAAATTTTGTACTAATTAAGTTTTTCTCTTCTTTATTAGCAAATATAATCCACTTGATTATCGGTAAAAAAATTTATTTATTATATAAGACGTTAAATGGAAATTAAGAAGTAAGAAATGTGCCCGGGCACAAATATCAATGACAGAAAATTTCTTGTGTGATTATTTCAGTTTTAAATACCCCGTTAATTACTTCTTTTTTTTATTTAATCTATCAAGTCGTTACCTGAACGCCATGGATCATATTATCTGACCTCGATACAAACAGATAGTATACCACTACATTGAATTTTTCTTTTTTACCTGTCATTTGAAGCAAAATATAGTTTTTGCCACTTTTAATGCTTTAGGAAGAATGTGGCTTCTTTAAGTGGAATATAATTCTAGTGATCATTCGTCTTCCAGAGACAGTATAAAACATCAAACGAGATAAAACTGCACAATACTGAAATTGTCTTGCTTTAATTTGAAATTGAGCAATGAGTCGCGGTTCCTCTACCTTATTATAATAGAGTCAAGTTATGGTAAAATCAGTATATGATTTCATTCACTGAGCCAGTAACATGCACCGAAGAGCCATTACATTATGACCACCCTCCATCTATAACAATGGGCTCGTCCAGGATTTCATGGTTTCTCGCCCAGGTACAATGTTTTCATGGGGCACATTAGGACCCATAATCCTCATAGAATAATCCCTGACGTCTGTAAGCTACTTGAACATAGTTACAGACCAGGTTCACCCATTCATGGCAACAGTTTTTCCTGCGGGGGATGGTGTTTACCAACAGGATAATGCACCATGTCATAAGGGTCGAATCATCGAGGAACATTCCAGTGATTTTCAAGTCATGTCTTGGCCCCCAAATTCACCTGACCTTAATCCAATAGAGCATTTGTGGAAACCAAACACTGCTTGGAAAACCAAATTCGTGCTGCCACGCTACCCCCTCGCAATGTGAGGGAATTGCAGGACCAGTTGGTGAGCGCTTGGTATCAGATACCTCAGACTACCTTTCAGCACCTTGTGGAATCAATGCCACGACGGATGCTAGCAGTCTCTTCGGTGTATATTACATTTACATCTTATTTTGTTTTAAGCAAATTGGTTTTGTTCGCTTTTTTCGAGAAAATTTAATTGGCGGCTGTATGAGACTGCGGTTACCAAACTTTTCGCCTCCACGTACTATTTACATTTCCGAAAAACTTTCAATAAACCTTTGTAAAATGAAAGAAAAAATTTAAAACTTGGAAAATTTTTATGTTGTACTATTTCTTAAAAACTATAAATAAGAGCATGTTTTTAAATGTAAGAGCGGCATTTATTACAGATTTTCAGACTTTTTCTAATCTCCGAACTGGAAGAGTCATTACAAAATATATATGTTTATTTTTTTAAGTTTTATCCAAAATGTGTCTGGTTAAAGTGCGTTTTTTTTTCTTCCTTCCAAGCAGCGATTATCTGGTTGAAAGCTTAGATAAAAACTCTTGAATTCCTTTATTCTTTTCCACGCATCACTAGGGATTTGCATACCACCGATTGTGAACTCTTGCTATAAGAAGAAAAATAAAAGTAGTTTAAGAACTTTCCAACCTCTCCACAGTTTAATCAAAACTTAAACAATGCCTTCATCTTCGTGAATTACTTGCTCATGTGTTTAGGTGATTTCTGATATTTAATGATTGACAAATGCTCTTTGCTGTTTAAAAGAGACGAGCTCATTTTAATATTTTCAGTAATCTTTCAAGCCTAATTTATATTTTGGAGCCATAGTGGCTCAGGGAATGGAGCGCTCGCCTCCCAATGAAGTGACTAGGGTTCGAGCAAATGAGGCTGATCGATACGAATTTCGAACCCGGTCCCCACTGACCACAGTGCTGAATTAAAATATTCTCAGTGGTAGACGGATCACGAGATAGAGTCCTCTTAGCCATCAGGCTAACCGTGGGAGGTTTTTGTGTTTTTTCTCTCCGTGTAACGCAAATGGGGGTTAGTTCTATCAAAAAATCCTCCTCAAAGCTAATTTCGCTTAATACCTTGAACCTGGAGTTTCCTTGTCTTTTAGATTGGATTCAAATTTATAAAGTCACGAAGTTAAACATTGACAGTCGTGAACACAAAATTAGGTCTGCTGTTCAAGGAAGATTATAAAATAAAAGTTTATTTTTTGAAACATTCGCTGCAGGATTTAAATTGCATTTATGATCATAAACTTTTACTTTCGATTGACCTGTTACCTGTGCTGCTAAATTTCGATAAAAATGCCCACCCTTTTTCTTTCAAGAATTTAGAAAAAATCTGTGTCAAAATTTTTATTTTTTCAGCCGCCTGCATTGTCAGAATAAAAAGTATCACTAACGCACCTCGTTGTTATCAAACTTCATACAGAGTTAATTATTATAAGTATACTAAATTAAAAATAAGTAATACCGTGGCTCTGAGTTTCTCCGTAAGGCTTACTTTTAAGTCTGGTTTAAAGTATTTAATTAAATCCTCGTTTTAAACCATCATCAGTAGGTTTAGTTAATTCTTCTCTATTAGATTACTTATCAGTTTTTGTGCTGATAATTTTGTCGAAGTTTATTTCAGATTGAAGCATTGAAAACTTCCATTGTTATCTCTAATACTAATGACGTTTTCGAGCATTGGAAATTGATCTACAAAAGTTAGAGTTCTCTTCATTTTTACAGAAAGAAGTGTATTTGCATTGTCTTGTTGAAATTCTATTTCATTATCTCCTTGACTCCCTGGCATCTTCTCCAGTTTTAAAAAAATCCATTTGCATAAATATCTTTATTACTTCAAAACCAATAAATTAACAAAAATTGATATAAACAGTTTTTTTTTTTTTAATTTTAATTTTAGCTCTTGTTTTTAAATAATATTCCATTCTTTAGATCTAAAAAAAGTTTCACCTTCGCTACAATTACGCACTCAGTCGCGCCTACCTGCCTTTTTTTCCCCATAGAAGAACAAACCTTGACAATAAGTAAAGAAACTGTGTATGAGAATGAAAAACTATATTTAAAATATTTTGACCTAATTGCCTATGTTGCTTTTGACCTATGTTGCCTTACATAACAGAGCCAAAGTGCTATTCACTGACCAGGAGACATGTGAAAGAAGGTGGAGATGGAATAGTCATCTTTTAAAAAAAGTCCTAGAATATATACTCCTGATGGCGAAAGAAAAAGTAATAGATCTATGATGACATGGCACAAACAGAATGGGGAAGATTTTAAGAAGTTATTCGAGGAAGAAATTGTTTCCCAAATTTGTTTGCGAAATCGCAAAAACGTTAAAATATTATGAATATTTAAGCACCTAAGTGATCGTAATTTTTCGATATCTGTGTTCAAATATGTTTTTGACATAACTTGGTTAAAAATAAATCCGAATTTTACATTAAATATAATCTTATATTAGAAAAAAGTTCTTTTGCAACAAAGTATTTGCACTGTCAATTTTCTCAAATTAAAACAAACACCTCGTTTGTTGTATTAATTAAGAACCAAAGAACCTGTTGAAAACATTAAGACAAAGCCAATAATGTCAAAGCTCTTCCGATTCTTTTTCCGATAATAGAATCGTCGCTTTGACAAAGCGAAAGTTTTCTCACCATCCTGAATATCTCCAGAGAGTTTTACTAAATTTATGACGCACTGTCAATAAGTCTTTGTGATTTCTTCTTTCATTCTCTTCCAGCGCCACCTAGCGCCCGTGGGTTTCTCAACAACAGTGATCAACCGGTGGTAATGTCTTTTTGGTTGAAAAGACAATGGTCTTTCTTAAGTTCCACCTTTTCAGTTTTACTCTTCCCCCACCAGAGAACAGATTAAAGTTAATTACAGCTCCATCTACATGTGTCAAGCGGCTTCGTCCCAGAACTGACTTAATTACCCAGTACTTATGAATATTTCATGTTCTGTTCTGAAAAAGGCTTCTCTTTCTCTATGTAGCAATTGCGGAAAAGAGGAGAGGTGGTGAATTAATTAGTTGGGGAGTTTGGGAAAAGTGTAACGGTAGGTAAATCACCTTACAGGTGTCCGCTGCTACCTAGAATGCATTGAAGAACGAAAGATTTTAGCAGGTCCCCTTCCCCTCCCCAAGTCGTGCCGAAAGTTGCTAAGTCTTTAGCAGAAAAGTTATTATATTTTATTCCTTGCTTTCAAGAGGCATCTTTTAACTTTTCTGCCGGCATCGACATCTTCCAAGCCGCGAGTTGATTGAATTTTTACGCGTGGTGAATATTTTAGCGATGCGTAAATATTTCCAAGTCTGCAATTCTGTGAATATAATAAGCTTTTTGAGTGATGTCAAAATCACTTTGCTGTACACATTTGGAGCGAACCCTCTAAGGAGTAAAGCACTCGCAATTGTACTTTCGCATATTAGAAAACGGGTTAGTTTTATTAGACATTTGAGGAGTCTTTAATCGTATTCTTTTTAATGTGTCTTCCAGTTTTTCATAACTACTAAAAATGTAAAAAATGTAGTCTACTAACTCAGTTATACATTTCCAATCCTAATTCAATAATAGTTCCCGCTCCTAATTTTTTATTTTATTTATTTTTTTTCTTAAAAAAAAAAGAAAATATATTAACTAAATGGTTTCAAAAATGCTAACAAAAAAATAAGTTTGCACCCTTTAACATGAAAGGGACTAAAGTACCAAACTCTGAATAATTTTCAGTAAATTTAATTAAATAATCATTACTTTATAAATAAAATATAGCTCAACTTTTAAAAACAATGTCTACGTCTTTGGGGGTACTCAAAGTGCCTTTACGAAACCAAATGTAAATATACACTGTTAAAGAAAAATTCAGTACAATTTACGGTTTTAAGCCAGCATCTGGGTTGCTTGTACGAAACCGTAAAATTTACAAAGTATATCCGCAACAACAACGGCTTATTACCATATAAAAAAAAGTTTTTTCTATAAAAATTACGAAGAAAATTCGAAATCAGACTATTTTTATACCGTAACAAAGCAAATTTTTACAACAAAGATAAATCTCTAGTCTCAGCAAAATGTAACCACATAGAAACATGTTTTCTATGTAAAAGTTACGAAAAAACCTATATTCGCACCATATGCAAATATTTTATGTCTACAGAGTTTGTATCAACCAGTCATCACTGGGTTTCGAATCCTGATTGCTTCATTGCGCACTGGTCTCTTGAGCTACTGCGGCTCAAGTGTTTTATTATAAAGAATTTGTGATAGTAAGAATTTCGCTTCAATACCACATCTAGTTGACAATGTCGCCTCGCCGTTTTATTTATACGATAATCAAAAATATAAAGTTATTAGTAAAAAGTAAGAGCAAGTATATAAGTTAAGCAAGTATATAAACCAAGTATGATAGGCTATATTACGGAATGCGAAACTGCGTGGCTAATATTAAAACTTCAACTGACGGTTTTGATCCGTTAAAAGAGGAGAAAAACCATTTTGTCAGAAAGAAGGCTTTTAAACGTTAAATATACGAAGAAATTTCTAACGAAAACAACGTATATTTTTTAAAAATGTACACATTGCTCGTTATAAGGTGTAGAAATTACACACTGGTTGCTACTTATTACGGGGTATGATAACAGAGATATATTTTTTGTTTGTAATTTTCAATCGTCCTCGAAGCCCCTAGTGACCAAACCCTTTTGGCAAAGTATGAGTACTTCTATGGCATTAACATACCTAAAATTACTAATCAAAATCCATCCAGTATCTTTAGAAAAATCTGTCTTTCTTTTACCATTTTTTTTTAACTTTAAAATCGTTGGCTTTTATACTAATTCGATGATTATATAGTTTTGACCCAGTTTAAGATTTAAAAAAATGATGTTATGAAATACGAAATCAAAAATAATTTTGTATTTGACAATAATATGAATTACCTATTTTCAAACTAAAGATTATAACATTTGAGAGAAGAAAAAAACCAAACATTGCAAAGTCATTTTTGGTTTTAAGGTAATTTACGTAAAAGTCGACGAAGTTATGTTCTGCAACTTAACTGAGAACAACTCGTTAATAAAAACGAACCACGCATAACAAGATTTTAGTTAACTATAGATAGCAAATAAAAAGCCGATATACAATTGATTTATGACTTTTTTCCCATGGAGCTCTCATTAGCAACAAGAAGCAAGATGGATGATATTCAGTCCTCTTTTACGAAACATTTTTATTTTTTTAAACATAGTCTTATGTTAGAAATTTTCTTTCTCCAGATTTTGAAAGATTATTTTAATTAGTATTTTTTTTAAATATTTTTGACGTGTCTAATTTTTGTCTCTTTTACAGATTTTGAAAAAAGCTTGTGAAGTTGCCCAGCTGAAAGAGGTGCTTTATTTCTGAAAATTTATTGATAAGATAAATAAATACATTATTTGTGTGACTTAAAACTTAAAAAATATTTTCTTATGAATGTTGTACTAAAGTGTTTTTATTGTAATAAACGTATTTTATATTTTTTGCTTCTATTTCTTCTTATATTGAGTAATTTTGATTTATGAATTTTAAGTTTGCGATCTCCGTTTAAGTAAACATATTGATTAGAAAATGAAGCTAAATATAAAATAATTTTTCTAATATAAATATCAATAAATGACAATTTAGTTTCCAAAACAAACAAGCATAATTTTCACGAGAAATAAGCAAATAAATAAAGGAAACTTTGTTACAGATTTAAAACTTTTTTAACTTATCCTGGTAAAAAAAAATACTTTGCAAACATTTAAAGATAACATAAAATGATAACAAATAAACGTAATGCACTTTTTAATAATTGAAACTTCGCAGGAAAAAACACACACACAAACAACTGTTAAAGAATTTTTTTTTTCTTTTTTTCGTGATATCGGGTGTTTCACAATCACCTTCCTTAAACATGTATTTTAGAATCCATCAAAAGCAAAAATTAAGCACATTGGGGCGAAAATTAATATTTTAAGCAAGAAAAAACAACCCGTGAATCATTAATGATGAAGGAAAGTTTAGATACATCAAAACTTTTTTGATTGCCGGGGGAAACTGACAAGAAATGAATAACAATATTTAAAAACGCTGTCGAATTTCATCCAGAAATCAAACTGGCTTTAATGTTTCTTATTACGCAGTCATTATGGGTCCCTTAATTTGTGTTTGCATTTTTTTTTTTACTTCATTTTTGGCAAGTACTCTAACAATAAGATATTAAGAGTGATAACTGACTTCTCTGCAAGGAACAACACCTTAACAGCAATAATATTATCTATCTTCTTTACTAGGTCTTCCTTAAAGAGCTTGAAGCTGTTAGTTCATTAATATGTATTAATATAAAGTAGTCAAACTCTGTATTTGTATACTTTATAAAAAGCATGCTAAAATAACTTTTCAAATTTTGCACACAGTACACTGCAGTAGAATACTTTTGCACCTAAAAAATATTTTTGTATTTCTTATTCTGTCCGAACTTGTCCGAAAATGTGTTGAAAGTTGTCCGAAAGATAGTAGAAGCAAAGGACACCACACCCTAAACTGCACCAAAGTTGTAAATATTATTGATTAACTGATATTAAAAATCATGATTTATAAGAATGTAACTTCCTAAACAACTAATTAAAGCATATCTATCAGAGATTTCAAAAGCTAATTATTTCGCAAAATGCATGGTTATTTAATCTTATTTTTTGCATATAAAAATGCTTTAAATAGTTAAGACTAATTTTAAAAGCAAGAAAAAGAAATGAGTACACATTCGTAATTTTGGGATGGTACTTGGTACTTGATCAATCACAAATATTACCTGTATGTTAAAATTTTCTAATTATGTTAGATACAGAGACTTGACTCTAATAAGTCATCTTTTGTGGAATTGTTTTTCAAGGAATTATTTATTTACAATATATTATTTCGAAACTAAAGAAGACCACATGAGTAAGTCACTTTTTTGAGTTACAACATTACTCTGCCCTACACGTTTCAATCTTTTTTTTCTTTTTATTTCTAACGGTAGATTATGAACAGTTACAGCAGAAAACAATAAAAAGAAAGAACACAGAGTACAACAAAAAATGCTGAAACAGAGTTCATTAATCTAACATATCTCTAGCCTCCCAATAACGCTCGGTCAGAAAAGTCTTGCCCAGAGCAGGACAGTGGAGTAGATGTGCGGAATCCATGACCTCTCCAGAGCTGCACAAAGTGCATATCGGGGAAGGAACAATTTTGAGTCAATGAATGTGGTTTCTTAGGCAGCCATGTCCGGTAGCTAGGCGGAATTCAGCCGCTGCTTGGTGTTTCAATTTTTTAAGGGGAGAAATGGGCAGTGAATTGTATATCTTTTATATAGGCAAGTGAGGTATTGTTTCTGATTTATTTTTATACACTAAATCGTATGAAACCAATCACGAGATCATAGTAGCAATAGTTTAGAAATTATAAGCTTTTATGTACGAAAAAGTACAATTTTGTATTTGTACACATTTATGCTTCTGACATCTATCTGAACAAGCAAAGCACTCTTTCCTATGCATTTTTTACGATGAATTGAATAATACTATACACAAGTCAATATGATAAATTGTTCAGAAGTTGCATTAGTTATTATGAGTAAAATTTACTTCTTTTCACGCGTACTTATGTACACATTTCATATTACTATCTAGGGATTCTAACTGAACATGTAAGGCATTATTTCTGATTATGTCTTCTCACTGAATTAAATGAGACTAATTCCGAAGTGATCAGACTAATAATTTAGAAGTTATAAGCGTGTTATGTGCAAAATGTACAAGCTTGTAATAGCACTTATTTACACATCTTACATTATTATATAAGCAAGGGAGGTATTATTTCCTATGTATTTTCTCGTTCAATCGTATGAGACCAAACACGGATCAAAAGGACTAATATTTCAAATGTTGAAAGGATTTATTTTGTAAAAAATGTACTATTTTTGAATTGCATTTATAACGAAAGAAACCCTTATAACTTTTAAACTATCATTCTGATAGTCTCGGGATTAGCCTCATTTAATTAAGCTTGATAATTACATCGGAAAATATACCTTAAATATGTCCCGTATAGAGAAGCAATTCTTTAAAGTTTATATATAAGTATTACTTAAAAAATAGTACATTTTTTACATAAAAGCTCTTGCAACTTTTAAACTAATTATTCTATTGAATAGTGTATAGTTTCATTCGATTCAGCGTAAAAAATGCATAGGAAAAACAATGCCTCAGTTGCTTAGTTATATGAGATAATTAAATGGGTTCAAGTACAACTTTGTCCTTTTTGTGTATAAAACTCTTATAACTTTTACACTTATCACCCGATCATCTTCTCCTGATTGATCTAATTCAATTCAACGTGAAAAATACATCAGGAACAGTGCCTCACTTGCCTGTCTAGAAAAAATTCTTCAAATCACCCCGTTTACCTCAAAAAAGGAGAAACGTAAAAAAGAGAGTGAGATTTTTGGCATCATTAATGAGGGCAAAGCAAAGCTTCATATGAAAAAAAAATCTTTGAGGGTCGCAATAGCCCAGTGGTTAGAGGATGGGACTCCGGTCAGGTGGGGCCTGAGTTCGATACTCTACTCCGTTAACACCCACCATAAGTGCTCGTAAAATCTGTAAAATCGAAGGTTCTGTGGTAGGTCGCTGAGCAATACCATGGGTACAAAGATCAGGAGAAAAAAATTTCCCGTGCAAATCTATATTTAAATTGATGAAGTGGCCTCACGAATGAGTGGTGCTCCCATCTATCCGTGTGGGGCTTTGAGATAAGATGTACTTTCACTCTTGCGGTGCTCTCTTGTCAAACGAAAGGCGCACCTTCCTGACTTAATTCGCAAAAGTCCAATGACTGCCGTGTTAGAAACAGCAATAACAAAAACTCTCGGGTATTAATTTTTCCGAAGAAAAAGTGTGATGCTGGACTAATAGAAATTATGAATAGGTCATTTTTTGGCGTGTTTAAAAACTGCAAGTTTCTTACGCCCTTCAAATTTGAAGTAAAGCTTGTATATTTATATTTCATCCAAAGTTTTTCCGAGAAATAACTTTCTTATTTCCTCTTTTCTTCTTTTTTTTCGGGGGGGGGACGGAAGAAAGCTTCTAGTTTGAGAAAATGTGTGACTATAATTCTCGCTTTTGAGAGAGTCACTCAGAGGCATGTAATATTACTGCTCATACACATTCTTAAACTTCAACTACGCCATTTTTATTCTTAAAAAATTTGTTACTCAAAATGGGCGGCTTAGAGCTTGGCAATCAATGCATTTTCAACGAATCAGTGTATGTTAAAAAAAAAAATAATAATTCAATTGACATATTTAAAATCATAGCCGAAATGATATTTAGAAAAAGTAATGGAATTAAAATCAATAGATGAAAAATATGAAATCATTTTTACATGACAGTATTTCTTGTTTGCTCATGGTAGCTTTATTTATAAGTAAAAAGTATTGATGACCAGTTGGCAAAACTTTTACCCTCTTACTGATAAACAAAACTCTCTCATTCATGTAATCAAAATTTGGTTTAATATGTGTTAGGATACAAGAAAAAGTTCTTAAAAAGTTTCCAATTTAAGTACATTTTCACCCCTCCTCAATTAACTCAAACATAAATTTCTTTCAAATAACAAAACTTATAACCCATTAATAAAATGTAATCATTTCAAATAATTGTACTTTATGTATAAAGCAATTTGAGGACAAATAGCAGCAAGTTTTTTTTTAATTGTGCAGACTTCCATCCAGCATATTCGGTCAGGATATTTTTTGATGGTTTCTTTTTACACTTTTATTTTGAGAGTCGAAAATCCAAATCCATTGAAAAAATTGCATTTATTCAGAGAAAGTCAGTTTAAATGCACACTTTCTTAACTATATCATCGTCAGTACTGTGCGCTAATTAAATATGTACATATTATTTACTATATTCTATGTCTACCCCTAAAATCACCTTAGATAAAAAATTATTGAGGTTGTTTCTTTTTTTCTTTTTTTTTATTGCTCTTTGCATAATTTGGGAAACAATTATTTTAGAAAATTCACTTTCTTCGAATTTCATATTAATGAAGCTTTACGGAAATCATTGATTATTAGTTCGATTCATATCATAAGCAAAACTATCAATCACTGCAGGGAATGGGATTTACAAAATGTCAATATTAAAGAACTGAAAAACTTTTAAATGATAATTCATTATTGCGATTATAAATTTTTAGGATTTTCAACTGAAAATAATCAATGTTTAAGATTCCAAAAAATTTCGTTATTCACATTCACGAGTTTTAGAAATTTCGTCTGAACAGCAGAAAACTTAAAGAAGTGGCCCATGTTCGAATTACAGCTGTGGCTAGTACATACGAATTTTGCTCCTAGCTCGCATAGACCACAGCGCTGATGTAAAATATTCTCAGTGGCAAACGAATCATGGGTTAGAATCCCCTTTCCGTCTGATTAACCATGGAAGGTTTTCACCTTCATGTGACGCAAATGCTGGTTAATTACATCAAAAAGTCCTCTACGAACGGTGGTTTGTCCCAATACTTGACCCATAAGTTCCCTTGTCTTTTAGGTGGGGTTCAAAATTACAAGGCTATGGAGAACATTAATAGTAGCTTATAGTAATTGATAGTAAACTTAGAATTGAGTCGGCTTTTCAACGCTGGTTATAAAATGAAATGAAAACTCAAACAATTGACTAATTTCCCAATTTCAAACGAAGATTTAATAAATGATATGATATTTAACGAAACTCCAATTTTTTTTTTCATAACTGCCATAAGCGGAAATTTTTCAGCAAATTTAAAACAATTTAATACTAGTTAAATCTAAAAATTAGTTTTCAATTTGGTAAAATGTGAGTTTTGTTAAACAAATTAATGACCCCCCTCTCGCAAAGTATAAGCTTGCAAAGTATCTAACTTTCTGGGTTCACTTCCGAACAAAACATGAATTATTGCAGCCAGTAAATGTAGATTCATTCTTACTTATCATGGATATTAATTAAGAAGAGTAAGAGAAACGCCTAGCATTTCCCAATTTAGAGCAAACTCACTATGCTATTTACCATCACGCTTTTCTGAAAAGAGTAAAAAGCAGTGGTAGCCAAACTTATTAAGCTCTTGTGCTACCACACCGTTTTTGAATCCTACTGTAAGCTACCAACCAAAAAAAAAAAAAAAAAGCTACCATGTTTTATAACATAAATAAATAAATATAATCCCTAAATTTGGTTTAACAACTCAGTGGAGGAATCGAGATTAGTCAATCGGAGCATTAACGCTATCTACAAGCTGCTCAAGGTCGACAATTTGGCGATCACTGATCTAGATGGTATGCAAGTCCCGAGAAGAAAGCACTGAATGACTGTCAGAAACACTAAACGGTGACTGTTTTCTTCAGTAGGCAACGGTCGTGGGTTCGATCCCCACCGGCCGAAGACTCTCCGTGTAGTAAATGGTGACTGGAGAGCGTTAAATTTGTCGAGTCGCAAAGTCCTCCATATTCCAATAACAAATCAATACCTCTGGGGGTACTGATCCAGGAGTTTCCTTGCCTTCTGGATTGGTTCAAAATTACAAGGCTACGGAGTTGAACATTAGTAGCAGTAAACCCAAAATTGGGTCGGCTGTTCTACGACGGTTATAAAATAAAATATAAAAGTAGGCAAAGGTAACTTATCGTACCCTGGCTAATTTACTTGAATAATTTACTGTCAGTTCAGAATTCTTGTTCAGCAATGCGGAAAATATCCTACTTTTTATTTTTATTGCTTTAATTTAAAATTAAAGTTATAGACATTTCAAGAACAAAGTCTTGAGAACCTTTCCATAAATTTTAGTGCAGATGCAAAGATTGTAGATCTTAAAGAAAGCTCTTGAGCCATTTTAGCTATGTTAACTTGCTGAATCTAAAATCAAATTGCCCTCAAAAAAACTCTATTCAATGTTGAACAAAAACATCTTGAAAATTTTCTGCAATCTCTAGAATTGAAATGGGCGTTGTTTCAGTCCAAGTTGAATCATAGTATGGTGTAATTAAATTTAAGAAATTTCTACTTAATCAATCGCACTACAGAATGGTTCAACTAAGCAGTCGGTTGTTCATCGACGGTTATAAAATAAAATAAAACTAAGCACTGTAATAAGGTCAAGTTAATTTGAATGATGTTAATGTTAAACACTTCCGAAATTTCTAACAGAATATTTTTTCAAATGGTTATTTTTGAACATGTCTGACATACTTCGAGAGTTTCCTCCTGTACCTTCTATCCAGATTCTTCAATTTTCGAATTGAAAAAGCCAAATAAGTCGTGCAACAAATCTGATGGCCTTTCCAAAAAGATATTTTATGGTTTGAATGAAAAGTGTTTCAAATAATATTCATCAATTATTTATTTTTGAAAGAATTCATGACAGTTTTTCCATCGAGATGGAATCCATTATTGAATATTTCTCTTTTGCTCGATACGTAGGGAGATTTCCCTCTATAAAAGTAATTAAATGGGGTATATGAAAGGAATTCGGCATAATTTTTCTATTTTCATGTCTGACTGTTTTGAAACACTCTAAATTTCAGTTTTAATCGGGAAAAAAGTTTTCGTATACAAAATCTATCTTTGAACTTTGGCACTGATTTGAAAATGTAGATTCGTTATGAAAAACGATCTAGGTTGATTTAAAGTTATCGGTCTGAAGTTTTTGCGATTTGCTTCTGCAGCACATAAAACACGAAATGGCGCGTCATAAATTACAGAAGTATCCCCAAACGACCTTGGAACGCGATGAGGCGCCAAGAAATGTAGCACCTGTAAGTGATTTGGCAGCAGCAATAGAATGAGACCATCATCCACGTCACTTACACATACACACATAGAGATAAAGTATACACGTACACCACACGTAGGAGGTCTTACTGCCTTTATTTTATTTTGTTTATTTTCCCTTTTTTAGTACCCCTTCACTCCGTCCTTTTCTCATGCAAATCATCTTTCAGTTCCCACGTTGATGGGCCCGGGACAAGATGGCTGCCTGAAATGACGATCCTATGCAAATTTCGGGGCCAACTTTCTTCTTCTTTTCCCCCCTTTTTATACTTTATTTTCTTTCTTTCGAACCTTTCCCGTCTTTTGAATATCCCGACCCCACCGCCAGCCCCACCACTCCAGTTTCCTTTTTGGTTGTGTCACTGCATAGATGCAACTGAGGCCATCAGCAGAGTAGAAGACCGTTCCCCATTAGCTGGGGCTGGCACCACTCTTTTTATGGGGGCCTCCTATTCTGCCCACCCTACCCCCCTCACATATTGCAGGCGAATTAAGAACAGGAGATAAGGCATTTCTCCACCTACACCTCTTACATCCACCATCGGCCTACCTTCACAGAAAAGTCTTTCCTTTATACATTTCTTCCAGGAATAAATAAATGAAAGAAAGAAGGAAATGAAAGAAGAATAAAAACTGAGGCATTGGAAACACTCCTGAAAACTTTTCCTGTTCTCCGGAGCGACGAAAAGAGTGTCGTGAGGGGGGTGCCGGGAAAAAGAAAGGCACCTACGCGTTATCTGGCTCTATATAGCTTAAGCACACGCTGGTTCTGGTAGCTTTATTAAAAAGATCTTTATAACGAACGCTTTTGTCAGTTTATTATTTGAAAAGAAACGGTCGAGAGGGTCTTAAGGGGGCAGGGGGTCTACGAATGAAGAAGGAGACTTTTTAAAAGGAGGAAGATATACCCGAGGCCTTGTAATTGAATACAGTATCGTTCGACGATCTCTCTCCTCTTTTACGCGGTTACAGGCAACGTCTTCTTCGAACAAAATATGATTTTTCGAGAGTTGTAAAGAATTTGCATATGAATTCCGGTATTAGGTGTGTTGCCAAGCTCTTGCAATTCGAGGATGAGTTTACTCGCTTGTGATTAAGTCGGCTTTACAGCCACGGCAACCTCTTCATTAAGAGTAGAAGTTTACTTGAAACAACGGTTACGGTGTTAAGAAAGAAAGGGTCTGAAATTGAACGTGAGCAAGAAAATAAAAATCTGTAATAAAGGCTTAAAAAAAAAGCTAAACAAAATTTGCCCTTGTCTTTTTCGAAAAAAAAAAAACTAAGTTACATTGGATTTTGTCAAGAAATGTAGTATTTGATATCAAACTACAATTTTTCTGTTCTTTTTTCAAGTAGGAATTAAGCCTTACTTAGTTAGTAGTTAAATTAGTTAGTTAGTACTAAAAATGGGGATTATTCAAGTAATTTCTTAAAAGGAAAATTAATTTTTAAATATTTGCGCAATAATTATAATAATTTTATGCCTACTCTTCTATTCAAACTATATAATGAATATTGGCCTATTTAATTGGCCCAAAATTTTCGTACATGCGATGCATTTTTATAAATAATTGATATATCGAATTAGAAATACTGTGACACTTCTATTTTTTTACTTCTGAAATATAAAAGAAAAAGAAGCTATTGAATATTGTTTCATCGATAAATGATTGAGGTGATATCTATGAGTAAGAAAATTGTATATAAGTAGACCGTTTCCATAGCAAGACCGTTGGGGTATTTAATAATATGGAGGATCAAAACCAAATTTTCTACTTTTAAAATTACCCACACTTCTGTGTCTTTAAAACACATTCTATTCCATTAAATAGCAAAACTGGGATATATCTAGGTACAGTAGATGCTGTTATTAATAACAAATAGCGAATAAAAAATAGATAGATAAAAATAAGGAATTTTATTTAAAAAAAGAAAAACTCTACGCAATTTAGCAAATTATTCAGGTTATAGTAATAAGAAAAGTTTATTATTTATATTTGCAATCAAGTAAATAAATCAAAGCAAACTCTTTCCCTCAATATTTATCTAGCATAGCAAAATAAAATAGCTGACGAATGATTAGGCTAATAGCTAACTCATGCATAAATTTTAGCAGAATATTATAAATATAATTCATGTGCTCCATTACAGAAAAAAAATAGAAAATGATGACTATAAAAATTTCTTTAAGAAGGTGTTGCTTTACAAAATAGCGGTGTGGAGCATTTTAAAGACTGGCTGAACTGAAGTGCAAATCGTTAACATAAAAAATAGAACACGAATCCTATTAAAATTCCTTTGAGATGGATATCAAGGATTACAGAGGAAAGTTGCCTAAATCAAACCAATTTACACGCTCCAATTGTATTTGAATTATTTTAATAATAAAATGTTATCTAGCTACTTATATTATTTATTGGTAAGAATATTTGTGCATGTACTGAAAATTATTTAGGGGTGTACAAGGGGTTTAATTTAGAAACCAGGGGCCTCCTTCGAATAAATGAGTATTTTTGATTTAGAGAAGTCGGTTATAAATATGAATAAGTAGACCTTGTATAACTCAAAATAATTATTTAATAGCATAATAAGATGTGTGATATTAAATATTTGAACTGTTACAAGCATAGTAATAGTAATATAAGCCTATGAAATGCTAATGGATCATTTACGTGCCACAAAGTTCAAGCGTGACTTTCATTAATGAACACTGTATCTTTTTGAGGATCTATAACCAACTTTAGGCTTTAGAAATAGGGATATAGGTTCGATTGAAGCTTTTTGCCAGGGCCACCACAAGCATTAGCGCTCCCTAAGACGAATCATTTTGCGGTGCCTATTATATGTGAGCGATGTATATACGAAGAAAATTATACCCATATATGAAGGAACAATGTAGAAGGAACATTTTTGATGAACACAATAAACCTTTCAGAACCGCAATGGCTCAGGAAATAGAGCGTTCGCCATCATGGATTAGAATCCCTTTCCCGATGGGCTAACCATGGGAGGTTTGGGTGGTTTTCTTCTCCTTGTAACGCAAATGCTGGTTAGTTCCATCAAAAAATCCTACCGGAAGGACTTGCTAGTTTGTTCCAATGCTTGATCCAGTAGTTCCCATGTTTGTGGACTAGGTTCAAAACTCGAAGGCTATGGATTTGAACATTGCTGGTTGCAAATTCAGAATTGGGTCTGCTGTTCAACTCAATCGTTTCATACATAGCCGACTAGTTTTAGGCATTATATACAATGCTTATAGAATGCCGGATTTCGAATTTTGCCGGTAACATATGCATTAAAATTCACTTTTTTTGCAACTTATAAATTAGAGCCGGGATAGCCTGGTTGGTAGGGCGCTGGACCCATGTCCAACAGTTCGTAATCAAAATTACAAGACTACGGAGTTGAACATTAGTAGTCGTAAACCCAAAATTGGGTCGGCTGTTCAACGACGGACATAATATATCCTAAGTAAGAGCCGTGGTAGCTTAGTGGATAGAGAGTTCGCCTTCCAATGAGGTGAACCGGGTTCGAATCCCAGGAATGGCTGGTCAATGCGAAGCCCGTTCCCAGCTTGCACCGACCACATTGGTGGCGTAAATATATCCTCAGTGGTAGACAGGTATGGGTTAGAGTCCCCTTGCGGTTAGGCGAACCGATGGAGGTTTTTGTAGTTTTCCTCTTCATGTAACGCAAATACTGGTTATTTCCATCAAGAAGAAAATTACTCCCAATACTTGATCCAGAAGAAACTACGGAAGCTCTTTTTCAAGCACTATTGGACAATAGGAAAAAAAGAAGAGCAAAAAAAATTTATGTATTACCAAATACTTTTTAATGTAGTTATCATAAAGGTCTAGACATTAGGAATATGGTTGAAGGAGCTATGAAATCTTCCCTTTCGCATATCTTGCCAACAATCATGCATGAAATGACTAGGATGAGAATTGAAACTTGATATTTCTCTCGATGCTTTCACTTTTATACAAAACCAATAATAAAGCTATTCTCATTCATCATGCACACTAGTTCATCTCTCTGCCAGTTGGCCTAATTTTTTTAAAAGTTATGTATTGATCTAAGTTTTGCCCAGAAAAATATAAGAACAACATTCAAGTCTACTGCAGAACACGTGAGCCAATGTTTGTATTACTCATACGCTTCTGATTGGTGTAGACGCCAAAGCTTCCAAATCAATCCGTATGATTTACATCAAAGTTGATAATCATATAGATTTTAGTAACCAAAATTAGTTTTAAGATTCAAAAAAAAGTTATCACGCTTTCCTTTCGAATAATTTTAACGAGCAGCTACCCGGGTACTTCATATAGTACTAAGTTCAGTTCATGATCCATGAGCACGTGGACCTTGAAGTCAAAATCTCCTTTTCAACATGCAAGGGAGATTTTAACTCTAAATATAACGGGAAAAAGTTAAGTTTTTTAAAAAAAAAAAGCTTCTCTTCACGCTCCTCAATATGGTCACGAAAATTTTCACGAAGTCACTCCCTTCTAGCTTAGAATCAAACCCCTCTGGAATTTACGAGGAGGCTTTTTTTCACTCCCGATCCTCACTTCTGGAAGAAAACCCTGGGGGTCTTTTAAATGGGGGGAGTGTATAGAGTAGGGGAGGATAGATCCTCTTAAGGGATATCTGTGAGTGTATTTACAGGGTCCCGCGCAATTTGCGAACGCAAAAATTTTTTGGCGGAACCTTTTTTTCCTTTCTTCTTTGTTAGAGGAAGCAGTCTCGTAGCGTGATTTCTCGGGAGTATCCCTCACCTCCTCCCGGAATTTAAAAGATGGAGGGTGAGGGATCTACACCTCCAACGCCACCCCCTTCTTCCTTAGTATTAATCCCGCCGATTATTTGAAATGGAAATGAGATGTCACATTTCCATGCTAAAAAGGCTGTCGGCGTGGTGGAGGATGGGGAACGGTCTTTTTCTTCCAAGCATCCTTCCTTTTTGATTGGGAGGAAGTGTGGGGGTGAGGATGCTGAAGAACTTCTCATTCTCAACTCATGACATGGAGAAAGTCGGAATTTTCGTTTCGCACGCATTGTCCTTTTCTGACTTGAAAGGTTTGTTTTTGTTGTTTAGAATGGTCGGGATAGGAATGAGTAAAATATCAAAACGTTATTTATAATAATTATTTTGCTAGAAAATTTTATTTCGAGTTTAAATTTTGATTCAGAATTATTATACCTTAAAAAAAATCAGGTTTAAAATTTTTTTAAGCTACCAGACATACGATTTTGTTAAAATTCTTTCAAAATTCAACCTCTTACTAATGTATTATTAATCTAAATTTTAAAATAATCTTTTTAATTTTAAAACTTGTTACTCTAGTTTGTTTAACAAAAAATAGAATGCCGTCAAAATGGAAATAATGATATTTTATATTTTTTATAACCGTCCAATTTTTCAGGTTCGCAACTACTAATGTTCAATCCGTAGCCTTGCAATTTAGAACCCAATCCAGAAGACAAGGGAACTACTGTATCAAGTATTGGGAGAAATTTGCCTTCGTGCAGGACTTTTTGGTGTAACTAACCCACAATTACGTTACATGGCGAGGAAAACCACGAAAACCTCCCACGATTAGCCTAACGTCTAACCCATGATCCGCCTACCACTGAGGATATTTTACGTCAGCACTGTGGTCGGTGCAAGCCGGTTGCCTAATTCGTATTAACCGACCATCGCTGGGATTCAAAGTTTGTTCGCCTAATTGGAAGGTGAACTCTGTATCCTTGAGCCACCACTGCTCGAAATAGTGATATTTTTATTTTATAACCGTCGTTGAACAGCCGACCCAATTTCATGGGTTTACGACTACTTACGCTCAACTCCGTAGCCTTGTAATTTTGAACCAATCCAGAAGACAAGAAAACTCCTGGATCAGTACCCCCAGAGGTATTGATTTGTTGTGGGAACATGGAGGACTTTGAGACTCGACAGATTTAACGTGCATCAGTCACCATTTACTACACGGTGAGTCTTCGGCCGGCGAGGATCGAACCCACGACCTCTTGGATATGGGCCCAGCGCCCTACCGACCAGGCTATCCCGGCCTGAAATAGTGATATTGTCTAAAAAGTCATATTGACAAAATTATTATATTATGGAAAAAGTCAAGAGGAAGCTAAAAGTTTTATGTCGAAACATGGGTGCCGCAGGGGCTTAATTTTTAATAGAATGAAATTAGGTTACACAGTCACAAAGGATTTGTAAGTTTCCCACACTAGATAAAATTTCTTGATAAAAGTATCTGCAAGAAGAATTAATATTTTTATCTTTTTCTTGTTTTTAACTTTAAGGAACTTTGAACGATGATAATTCTCAAAAAATTTCTTTATTTGTCTGAAATATTGGAAGAGACTTTTAGAGATTTCTAATTATTGAGGGGGACATACACCTACAATCCCCTTGGGCAATGAAGCCATGTGTAAAAATTTTTACAGCTAAATTTTCAATTGTCTTAAGTAAATATATATTCTTTGGCAAATTTAGTGTTAGTGATCAGTACGAGATCGTCCCGCTCCTGATGAGTTTAGTCATATATATATATATATATATATATATATATATATATATATATATATATATATATATATATATATATATATATATATATATATATATATATATGTATATATATATATATATATATATATATATATATATGTATATATATATATATATATATATATATATATATATATATATATATATATATATATATATATATATATATATATATATATATATATATATATATATATATATATACATATATATATATATATATATATTTTTAATTTAGAAAACTCCTGGATCAGTACCCCCAGAGGTATTGATTTGTTGTGGGAACATGGAGGACTTTGAGACTCGACAGATTTAACGTGCATCAGTCACCATTTACTACACGGTGAGTCTTCGGCCGGCGAGGATCGAACCCACGACCTCTTGGATATGGGCCCAGCGCCCTACCGACCAGGCTATCCCGGCCTGAAATAGTGATATTGTCTAAAAAGTCATATTGACAAAATTATTATATTATGGAAAAAGTCAAGAGGAAGCTAAAAGTTTTATGTCGAAACATGGGTGCCGCAGGGGCTTAATTTTTAATAGAATGAAATTAGGTTACACAGTCACAAAGGATTTGTAAGTTTCCCACACTAGATAAAATTTCTTGATAAAAGTATCTGCAAGAAGAATTAATATTTTTATCTTTTTCTTGTTTTTAACTTTAAGGAACTTTGAACGATGATAATTCTCAAAAAATTTCTTTATTTGTCTGAAATATTGGAAGAGACTTTTAGAGATTTCTAATTATTGAGGGGGACATACACCTACAATCCCCTTGGGCAATGAAGCCATGTGTAAAAATTTTTACAGCTAAATTTTCAATTGTCTTAAGTAAATATATATTCTTTGGCAAATTTAGTGTTAGTGATCAGTACGAGATCGTCCCGCTCCTGATGAGTTTAGTCATATATATATATATATATATATATATATATATATATATATATATATATATATATATATATATATATATATATATATATATATATATATATATATATATGTATATATATATATATATATATATATATATATATATATATATATATATATATATATGTATATATATATATATATATATATATATATATATATATATATATATATATATATATATATATATATATATATATATATATATATATATATATATATATATATATATATACTTTTTAATTTAGAACTTTAAACTGTATTATAGCTACAAAACTACATACTTTATACTTACGGATATATAAACTACGTGTTATATATCCGTAAACGAATTTTAAAAATCAAAACATTTTTCTGAAAACATTGATTACACATACAATTCATTAAATAATATTTCTTATTGAAAAATGTAAAAAAAAAAAAAAAAAGAAAAAGAAAATCAGCATTAGAATATTTTTTTCAATAAAATTTAAAATTGAAATAATCGTTAGTTTAAAACTCTTTAGTTCAAAATAATACATTCATTTTTGGAATAATTTCTTAAAATAATGAAAAAAATTATAAATCTAACCTGTATTTGCTTCTCAGATATTTCTTGGGAATGTTCCAAAACTTTTTTCATAAATTAATATCTTTCAATTTAAACTTTTAACCTCAGATATCGTTAAGCAAAAAAATTGTACGAATCCCTTCGTAGTCATTTTTTATCTTCCAAATATCATAAACTCCATGCCGTTGAAGTATTTTAATCTTCCTTCAATTTAACTTTCTTCTTATTTAAACTTTTACTGTAACTTTTCTTTGGATCTCTAATGAACGAAATGAGTTTTGAGTTATCGTCTGCTAGTTTGTTCAAAGCAGAATAATTCGAAGAAAGATTTGTTCAAATCATAGAAAAATGTATGGTTTCCACTCTAATGTTGGAGCATATAAAAATGATGCACTTTTTCTTTAATGGAAAATTATAAATGGCTGCGGTAAAATGGCAACTCTGGCCTGAGAGGTTTTTAGCGCCAAGCCATGGCAAAAAACTTAACTACTAGCTTATCGTCCTCATTTATTTATTTATTTTCTTGAATTTATGAAGTTCTTTGTAATCGTTTGGTCATTTGTTTTATTTTAGCTTTATGAAATGCTTGGATTTTAATTCCTTAAAAATTTCGAGTGTTAACGAGTATATTTTGAGAAGTAAATTACGATTTGTTTTAAATATTTTGATTTTTAACCATTTTTCTTGTTTTTAAATATATTCCAATGTTGAATAAAATACATATTTATATGAAGGACATGCACCGTTACTCCCTTTAAAATAAAACAAAATTTCTGTAAAACGGTATTAATGTGGATTTTTTACTTTTCTCAGTTTATATCAGAATATTTTATACGACAGAATAAAATAAATAGTAGTAAATAAAAATATGTCAGAAACACCTTTCACGTATTATAGAACTGAAATCTGCAATGAAAGATTTCGAATTGATTAGAAAACTTTAAGTTTATACCTAAATGAATAATTTGAATAATGCCACAACATTAACATAAATTCCCGCAATCTTATCTTTATTCAAAAATTTTTACTGGAATAAAGCAAAAGATAAAACACAACTTTAAAATTAATAATACTCAGAGAAGTATTTCATTCCTTCAATGCTATAAATATAATGATTGTTCAAAATATAATCGTACAATAGTACTGAAACAAGACTAAAGATAGAGAGACTAAATTATAATCGTTGAGTATCCACGGTTCAAATTTATTGCATCAACTAACCGTTTTTTTTTTTTTTTTTTTTTTTTTTTTTTTTTTTTTTTAAGTGTTATTAAAGGGAGCAGGTTGGAAAAGGAGAAACTTTTAGAAAAACTTCGTGATAACATTAGAGTAAATTGTTCTTAAGTAAGTATTATATACAGTTCATGATTAAAATTAAAAGTCACATAAAAAGAATAGCTAAGTTAAATTTTACTAGGCCACTTAGCATTGTGCTTTGAAAGTATCGAATAATAAATTATAAACCTTATAATGGTTTAAATATAAAAAGAGTTTTGCCGCCTTTCTCGCCAAGATGTGATACTTATATTTCTTTTTTTAAGAACCATGAGACAAAATGTCAAGTATAAATCTTCAACTTAAAGAAAAAATAAAGTAATCGGCCTTTTTTTAAACAAATTGTGTTATGATTGAATATATTATTTGCACAGAATAAATTAAAAGCTAGCAAGGGACTTCACGCGTGTGTAAATCTCAGCATTTGTTGATGATATAATTATTCGAATAAATCAAATATATTATTCCCACAGTATAAATTGGATACTTGCAAGTGAAGTCACGCGTGGGTAAATCGTAGCATTTGTTGATGCCGCGATTCAACAGCCAATCTGTATGACACACAAACATGATAATGTCATTTACTTTATTCCAAAAACCATATATATAATAAAAACAATAGATAAAAGTATTAAAAAGATGAAAAGCTTTAAAAACAGACAAAATATATTGTATTTAATTTTATAGCCGTCTTTGAACAGCTTACCCTATTTTAAGTTTCCGACCGCGAATGTTCAACCCCGTAATTTTGAACCCAATCCAGAAGACAAGAGAACTCTCCTCTTCGGAGGACTTTTTGATGGAACTAACCCATATTTGTGTAACATGGAGAGGAAAATTTCGAAACATCCTACGGTTAACCTGACGGAAAGGGGACTCTATCCCAAAATCCATCTACCACTGAGAATATTTTACGTCGGCACTGTGGTATGTGCGAGCAGGGTGCGGAATTTGTATCGCTCATCCATTGCTGGGATTCGAACCTGGGACACCTCATTGAGAGGCAAGTGCTGTATCCTCTGAGCTACCATGCCTCAGGCAAAATAATATATTAAAAGAGATTAAAATGAATTAACAGCAGTGCAATATAAAAAATTTTAACATGGTTTTCTCGTCAACTTGAAAATAAACTTACTCAGCAATACAAATCACAAATATAATGAAATATTTAAAATAATAATAACAAAATTGCTGATGATTACCTCATTCATTTTCATCTGACAAATCATTGAAAATTATTATCTATTTAGGAAATATATGCGAGTTATTTGAAGCATCATAATACATAGGTTACGTTTAATGTAATTAATTGTTAAATAAATAAACTATCAGAATTTATCCCATTTACCGGTTATCTATACATAATAATAAAAGCGGCTGTGTGTGTGTGTGTGTCTGTAATCACAATATATCGCCCCAGAAGCCTCGCCCAGGCTCGAAACTCGACACATAATTGTGTTTTGACATAATGAAGAAGTATTTTTTTTCTTTTTCAAAAATTTGGATTAGTTTTTTAGTTATCAGTCATTTTGTAAGAAAATCTATGCTTTTTCGTCTTCAAAGAGCCATATTCAAAAAACTATTAAAAAATGCATATCTCTTATAAATGTATGCTAATGCGAACCTTACAAATGAAACATTAATTTTCGACAACTTAAACCAATAATTTACGAAGGAATTAATAATTTAATTGTAAGGTTCGCATTAGTTTACATTTATCAAAGTGGATAAAACTTTAACTTTTGTACTAAAAATGTGGCAACATATTAGATACGTAAATAGAACGCTACGCTTTGATATATTTATCGCTGTTCATAATTGTTATAATAAGTTTTTCTTCTTCTTTCCACTCTCTTTTTTTTTCTTAAGCGAAGACGATAAGGGAAAATTATACTTGAGGATGCCCCTTGGCGAAATTGGTGACTTATGTTTGGCGCTATTCCTGTTTGCGCGGAACACCGTGGTAACAGAAATAACGGCCGAAACATAATGATATTTCAAAAAACATTGGAAAATTTCAACAAAACATCGGATAAAGCTTGCAATGAACCCAATATAAGCAAAATTAATAAATCCAATAAAAAGGATTTTGAATCGAAGCAAAAATTAATGGAGTAGGTGCAGAAAGAAAAGGAAAAAAACAACAACTCACTTCTTCATTAAGCTTGAATATTCTCAGATTTAGGTGCACAGAATTATCTAATAACAGTTAGATACTGTCTAAATTTATCGTGAATAGAATCTGTGTACCTCCATCGTCACATAAATTCGGCGAAATATGAATCGAAAATGGCGTTTGTGGTACCAAACTGGTGATGAAATTTTTTTATAAAGTCCCTTCTTATGACTGCCCACATACCTTCGATCTTATTGACCAGAAGTAAAAGTAACCTTACCAGCCGGTATCTAACGAAGAACTAATGGACCTCTGAAATTACGTATACCGTTGAACATTAATAACGCTAAAATCTAAACCGTTGAGAATCACGATTGGGTTTCAACATCGCCCAGCTTGGCGATCACAACTTGGCGAGAATCAAGGGGCACCCTCAAATATAGTCTACCCGACGTTAATTTTTGTAGCGATATAGAAATAGAAATTGATACCATAAAAAAATTATAGAGAAATAGATACCATAAAAAATTAATTCGTTTTCGTGTTCTTTTCATGTATTTAAAGCAACTTTTGTATGCTTTTACAATTTCTGATGCCTTTTTTTAAGAAAAAAAAAACAAGTCTCCACCTGATAATTATATTATAGGTTAGGTTACCATAGCAAAGTTACATCTTCAAACATCCTCAAGAGCTATAACACATCTGCAGCAGAACTGGATATGAAGACAAAATTGCAGGACAGAAACACTTTAATTGTCCACTAATCTTCAGACTTCCTGCTATGTTTTAAAAAACTTTATTTGTGGAAACCTTTAGCGTGGCGGACAGCTGGCCGCCTTTGCGGCTAGTTATTAATAATTACTAAGGCCCAGATTTTGATGACATTTGCATTTTTGGACATTTTTTGTCCCTTAGAGCATTTTTTGAGATTTACAGGGCATTTTCTTTAAATTTTAGGGCGTATTTTGCATTTTGAAGCATTTTTTAAATTTTTTGTTAATTTTTTCTAATTTTTATTATTTTTTATAATTTTTTATTATTACACTGGCTTCCAAACAATGAAGAAAATCTCTAGGATATTAAAAGGTGAAGCAACATCTTTTCAAATTGAAGAAGAATTGTCAGTAAGTGTGACCGTCCTTTTCAAGTACGTACCAATAACATCAGTAGACGTTGAAAGAAGCTTCTCCTGGTATAAAAATTTGCTTTCAGACAAGAGACGCTCGTTTACATTTCAAGATATTAAAAAAAAATTTAATAATCCACTGTAGTTCTGATATTTAGTAATATTATGAGATGGAAGTTGTTATATTCATTTAAGTTTCTATACAAAATGAAAATGTTTTGGAGTCAATATATTTTCCTTTTTTTTTGTTATTTTAGGATATAAAACATATTTTTCGAACTTTAATGAACGTAGAACAAGTATTACATTGCTTTATATTTTTTGAAACGACTCATAATAATTTTAAAGAGCAAAACACTGTTTTAGTTCAATATTTTTACTTCTATTTAAGTCATCTCATAAGGCATTTTTAGCGCAATTTTCGCATTTTAAGGGCATTTTTTGCACTTTTAGGGGCATATTTTGCACTTTTTAAGGGCATTAATTGAGATTTTTTAGGTAATCAAAATCCGGGCTCTAATAATCACCAATGAAGTTTAGTCAATAATAATAAATTTCAATGCATTTGACTTCCAATATTCAATGCGTAATGATAGTAGGTTTTCAGTCCATTTTCCTCAGTAGTGATTTATCAGATTTCGATAGCGTTTTTTTATTTTTCTTCACTTGAATATTAAATTTAGGCCCTTAATTTGAATACTTTTTTATATGAATTTATAACAAGGACTTAAAAGTGTACATTAAGGATAGCTATTGCAAAACAACCTGAATTATATGTTCCACAACCTCCTCTAGAGATATGCAATAAAAATAGGTTCTGATAACAGTTATCTTTCTCTGTCGCTCTTTCAATGTTCCTTCAAATTCGTGTTTCTTTATTTTTATGTTTTTTGAATATATCCCGGTTTTGAATATATAGCAAAAATATATCCCGGTTGCAATAAAATACATAAACAAATAATAAATCTAAGTTAAGCAAAAGACGTGTAGACGAGAAAGAATTATATTTCAACAAATTCGATATGCGATGCGGCGCTGTATTTAATTGACTTCACATTAATTAACATTCTAACTTATATAGAACAACTAAGCTCAAATTTAACATGCTATTTTCCTTATAAGCGATCAGCGGGACCTGACGTCATAGGTGAGATGTGAGGGTATCTGTGATCTTCTTCTTCTTCTTCTTGAGGAACAAAATATACCTAATTGCTAAAAATACTAGCATTTACGATTTATTAGAAATTGCTCAATCATAATACGGCTATCTTTACATAACATAAAAATATAATTATCTAACAAAGTTTTATTGTCCATGCACTTTGGATGGCCGGAAGATCACATGATAGTATTCAGTTTTTCCATATTTTTTGTTTACAATAAGCATAAAATTAATATTTATAAACGTTTTGTTTCCTAATAAATTTTTTTTGCGAATCTAATTTCAAGGTATTCATCTGCAATAATTATTTTTTTAATTCTATTATGCTATTATCACATTTTTAATTTTAATTGTTTCTTAAATTTAAAATTGGAACTAAGAGTGGTTTCTTTATTATAACGTAATTCTATGACATTACCTTATTAAGCTATATTTTAAAATAAACTCATTTAAATAGATGTCTTATTTCATTAATCGTTTTCAATTATTTATTAGTGCAAATTACATTATTATAGTACATTATTATAAATTACAGTTTAAGAAATTCGCCAAAGAATAAGTAGAAGATTAAGAATTAATGTGATGGATGTGCAAATTGTATTTAATATATCAACCTATTTCGTAAGTGAAAATATTAAATTACGGTCGTGAATTCATCAAATTTGTTAAAACGATGTACCTATAATTTAAAATGTTATTTAAAAAAAAAGATTTCGAAGCAAAAATTTTTTATTTGTGTTCTCTAATAGATCTTAATAGAATCATAAGGAAAATGTTGGGGTATGAGAAGGGGAGGCACAGGCTCAAGTAAACAGAATTTTTTTAATACATATAATTTAAGTGAATAATGTCAAATTTCGTGAAAAAAAAACTATTTTATGCCAAGAAACAATGATTATTACGAAACAATCATCGGGATTGGTGAGCAGTAGCGAACGGGGAGCTTAGCCCCCTAGTATTTAATGATATGATACAGAAAAAAGAAGCCTTAGATAGCAAGAAATAGTTGTTAGAGCATTAAAGGGTATAAGATACCCAAACGCAATCTTTCGAAAAGACCTTAGTTTACTCCTTTAATTTCCTAACTTCACGTCGGAGAAGTATTAACTCTATATAAGCACGAAACAGTGAGGTATTTGATTTAGTGGCAAAACTTCGAAACGATCCTCTTCCTTTCTCGTGGAAAACTCTCCAAAGTTTCCTCTCCTCGGCTTCCAGCATCCTTGGAGAGGATGAGACACAAGCATCTTCCGCATCCCTCCTGCTCGAGAGGGATCATTAATCGAGCCCCTCTAAAACGCGTTCCGGGTGGGTTTGTAGGGTAAAGGGCATCATCCAGAAAGCGTCATCATCTCTTGGGTGATGTTTCCAAAGTTTCCCGGCGTCATCAGTAACCATGGCGATGACTAGAAAGAGGGGTCTGCCGCCGCCACTGGAACAATTATGCAAATCAGTTCGGGCTGACGCTGACAGTAGCAGCGTATAGGGTGAACGATTGCCCGCGCCACGCCTCCTTTCGCTTACCCACCCCGTTATGGTGTGGGGGAAATTCTGAGGAGTTTTGCGGGGGGTGAAGTTTAACGGCGGACTAGAACTTAGTATCGTCGTAAATCATAAATTACTTTATCATCAAGGAAGGAGGGCAGAATGAGGGAGAATCCAGCGGTTGCCAGTTTTGTAAAGTGTGCGGGGGTGAAAGTTTTCATTTTTATTGTTATCAGTTGGCCACATTTGCAGTTACTGTTGAAAATCTTGAATGCACTCAACTATATAGAGTCCGATGTTAATCTACTCTATTACGCAGCTAATGAACTAAGGCATGAAGAGTTCAATCCGTAAAAATAATTTTATTTTCTAATATTTGACTCTTTCTAAAATTGAATTTAAATTATTTATAAAGGGGTGTGGTATTTTTTGAAACTGTATTTCTGAATTTCTGTTATGGAGTTCTATTAATGTACAAATATTTCATCGATTTTTGTTCAAACTATTTTTAACAGTATTAAACAAAAACAAAACAATTATTATTATTTCACTTAAAAATAAACTAAAGAATAAAAGTAAATAAGTAATTTTATTGACTTAATTATAAACGAAAAATTAATCACAATCTTATTAGGGGCATTTTTACAACCTTGTGCATATTGATGTATGAAAATAAAATTTTATATTACTTAACAAATTATTAATAAACGACTGTAAAAAAGTTTGTATTGATACAAATTACTCCATAATGAAATTTTTTCTTTCACAGACTCAGAAATTTAATGAAGGTCTGATAATTTGTAACATGATAAAACGTGCAGTCAACATCGAAGCTCGACTGCGGAGCAATTTAGCTTTTCAATTAAAAATATAAAACTAGTTTATTTCAACTTCAAAAATAAAATTAAATAAATTTTCAAGTAGTAGTACATTGAAAAAATTTTATAGTTTATTATTCAACAAAGAACGAATATGAGCAGTGTTTTTTCTAGTATCTAAATGATAATCAAGGTACAATGACTTTAAATTTCTAAAGCACAAGTCAAGAGAATTACAATTAAAAATTAAATTTTTAAAAAAAAAGTATCTGAGACTGAGGGAGAGAAAAATAACAATTTTCTTCAACGTATTAAACGATGAGTATGGAATAAGAACTTATCATATTTCGTCAAAGTATTTTATTTTATTTTATAACCGTCGTGGAACAGCCGACCCAATTTTGGGTATACGACTACAGTGTTCAACCCTGTAGCCTTGAAATTTTTAATTCAATTCAGAGGACAAGGGAACTCCTGGATTAAGTATTATGAGAAATCTGCCTTCGTGGAAGACTTTTTGATGGAACTAACCCTCATTTGCGTTAGTTAGAAGTAGAGGAAAATCACAGAAATCTCTCATGGCTAACCTGACGGCTAACGGACTCTAACCCATTATCCGTCCACCACTGAGGATAATTTGCGTCGGCACTGTGAGCCGGGGTCGGAATTTTAATCGACTAGCAATCACTGGGATTCGATCCTGGTTCACCTCAATGGAAGACGAATGCTCTATCCCCTGAGCCACCACAGCTCCGTCAAGTTATTAAACGATGAGATAAATAAGCACACTGAAAGGGAAGAGTTTGGATATCGTGGACCAGAGATATTAAAAGATGAACTAGAGTTAGCCATACGAAACTGCATGGTTCCCTCAAAGTTCTGTACAGAGAAATACAATGATAAAAACTAAATTGACTATATGACCAACAACGAAGTGAGCCTATTAGAAAGTACCACGGGTACTCGAAGCTTGAATGGATATTTATATACAGGCAGTGCAGTCAGAAAGAGCCTTTATTTGCCCTTCTTGATCCCGACTAAGAAACGGCTCATTGTACTCCTATTTCCGAACCTCGATCGTTCGTTTCTCAAGGGACTATTTATTGAGAACGATAGATACGGGAAAACGACGAATGCGGATTAACTTAAAAATAACAAATAATGACTAGAAAATGTATGAAAATTAGTAAATTTGTTATAAGTATAAAAATTTAGTTGAAAACAACTCCCTGTTATTACACTCCCTACTATTATTTATGAATCTATATATTTATTTAAAATATATGGAAATGTTGGAAAATTCACTTTCTTCTCAGAGCAAACTGTAAATTTTCGACACTTGTTACAGATTGCTGAAAAATGGTGTGAATACACCAAGTTCCCAATTGCTTTAAATGTTTCGAGGCCTTTCACAAAGGTTTGCTCTAATTGGTTATATTAAGTTCGATTTTCATCGGTATCACTTTGCACTTCTTCAGCTCTTGCAACCATTTTTTGAACAAACTACACCACACGTTTCCACATTTTTATCGACGGATGCATAAACATCAAACCTGTTGTTTGAGGTGCTTTACCTAAACTATAACAAATTCGTAATTTTTCCATTATTAACATCAGGAATTGAATAGTTTTTCTTTGTAAAACAAATGTAACTTCAATATTTTTTTTTAAAATGTCGGTAGAATTTCTGAACGATAAAAGCGGGAATCTGTTAGTTTCAAAAACGATCTAAACGGGTTTTATTAACATTATAAGAATAGCATTTGTGACGTGACAGTTAGAACAATACGATACATACGGAAAAACGATGAATCAAGATTCGACTGTATTTAAAAGAGAGTATTTAATATTTACAGGAGAATTTTGTCTACAACTACATACAAATGTTTCATACAGATACGCAAAAGTTCAGATAGCAAATGGTCTTGTTCCATCAATATGAAAATAATTATTTAAACATTCCCTTGATTTAAAAAACTTTTTACTCTTCTTCACAACCAATGAGAGAAATGTAAACGTGAGTATGTAACAGTAACTAAGTTTTTAAAATCATAATTTTTATAATTCTTTTGGTTTTGATTTTACAAGTGATTAAACATCATATTGTTTCTAAACTCTTAGTTTTTTTTATACTTCCCTCAGCTGTTAGTTACAACTTATTAATTTAAGTCTAAATTTGAATAGAATACTTAATTGAAACTTGTCAATCTAGCGGGATTATTAATTTACAATCCCACAGAGCCATAAACTCTGCAAGATTGCATCCCCTAGGTTTAAGAGTTAAGTACCAATAATGTCTGAAAATGGTAGTTGAAATGCCATATTTAGGGTAAAAATATTACTGAATTAAAATATTACGGAGGATACTTAGGAAATTAACTTGGCTCATTGGAAACTAAAAACAAAATTTTTTGGACATTATTTTATATTGATACTTTTTTAAAATAGTGCTCCATTCTTTATTCTAGAACTGCAGCTTTGTTTAAAAAATAAAACAGATGAAATCTCATTTTTAGGTTTGGTGAAAATATGAAATTGGAAAAAGGATTTTAAAATCAGTTTCACAAATTCGCACCACTAAGATTATATTTATGTAACCTCCTTGTTTTCTAAAAGTCATTCTAAGAAATCATGTTATGTACTTTGTAGAATAGCTGCAACGTAGTCTAAATCAAAATAATCAGTTTAAAGTTTTGTGTGAAAATGCGAGACATATAACGTAACAAGCGATATTTTACCATTTAGTTTCACCAAACTAAGCCACATAACTGCTTTTTTTAAAAAAAAGAAGGGGAAAAAAACTTTGGAAAGAAATGCCCGTTCAGTTGTACAAAATATTTCTTTTTTTTTTCCATTCCAATATTTATTTCCGTAAAGAGAAAATAATTCTTACAGCAAAAAATAAGTAAATAATAAGCGAGAAAACCAACTCACAGAAAAAAAGTTTTGGCACTCATTTGCTTTCAGTGAGTAGATTAGACAACCATATGTTTGACAAATATAAGTGCTATAGGCAATCTTAAAATTGCATTTTGAAAATCGTGTTAACAATAATATAACCTATAGCGGTTATCAATTCTTCTCGATTATGGAACCAAAGTTTAAGCGGAACCCCGACTTCATAATTGAAATACATTAGAAATTGAGAACATATCAACCCTTTAACTTAATATTATCTCGGACTTTAAGTTGAGGGGTTAACCAAAGAAAAGCTAAAATTTTGAAAATAATTTAATGTTAAGAAGGAAAATAAGATTTTATGTCAAATAAGTGAATTTAGAAGGCTGGTGCGGCATCTTGTCTAGTTCAGAAATAGTGTTTGGTACACAAAAAAAGCTGCATTACGATTTTCGATGAAATGAAAACAAAAAAGAACTATTAAAAAACTTTAAAAATCAGGAAAACTTGAAAGAAAAAGTTAAGCGAAAAGAAAATTTTGAATTCATAAGTTCGATGGGGAATACTAATGCAATTTTTATTAATACATATCCTTTTCGTATTAATAAAAACATTTACATTTCCTATGCGTTGCTATTAGAACATATAACTATTTAAGTTTTGCTATTACTTTACGACATTTTACTCAAATAACTTTTCAAAAATAATCGAAATGTTAATTAAATATAAAACTATTGATAACATTTAATTATAATTACAGGCTTCAAAT